>NW_022989854.1:127500-152500 GCF_902827175.1 Gymnodraco acuticeps
AGTTTTGGGGTTTTTATTTTTTATTAAACTGAATCTTCACTAAAAAAAATACAAAATAAAATAAAATAAACATTAAGGTGCAGCATTTCGATGAACTGAAATAATCTGTATTTGAACTGTACTAGTACCTAAGCAGCCAGTTTGACATTATGACTTGCTTGTCATTGTATTTTCATGTTGTTTAAAGAAAGATGAACTTGTCCACATTGCTTGCCGAAAGGGCAGATCTGCTGGCACTAACAATGTCTCCTGCTGTGGAGAACACCCTCTCTAGGGACAGAGGTAGCCGATACAGCCAGGTAGCGCTTTGCTAACATGGCAACATAAGGATATTTGGCGTTTGTAATAGCTTTGGCTCGGTCTGATCTTTCTGCGAGTGGTGGAGGCTTAAATGCTAGTGGGAGTTGGGTTTGCACTTCAGTCTTTTTTCTTTTGGTACCGGTGATATTCACGTTCGGGTGATGCCTTTTCAAGAGTGTGCAAGTTTGATGTATTGCCAGCCGCGTAACCAATTTTAGTTGAACAATGCCGACAAACAGCTTTGGTTCGGTCCACCTGTCTTTGTCCTTCATCCTTGTTCGTAACTGCGAAACCAAAATGTTCCCAAACCGGAGACTTCAATGATGCTGGAGGATTTTCAGCTCAACTTTATCTGCGTTCGCTATTAATTTTCGACAGTTCCTCAAATTACTGACTACATCGGTACACACCTATACCGAACCGAAGGGCCCGTACCGAATAATTTCGGTACGTGTACCGTTACACCCCTACAATCTATGCCTGTGAGCGTGCTGCGGGAGCCGAGATGATGTGTGTGCGTAGTTGAAACCTTTTCATATTTAAGTTTGTAGCAAGTAGAGGGCTGTGTGTGTGTGTGTGTGTGTGTGTGTGTGTGTGTGTGTGTGTGTGTGTGTGTGTGTGTGTGTGTGTGTGTGTGTGTGTGTGTGTGTGTGTGTGTGTGTGTGTGTGTGTGTGTGTGTGTGTGTGTGTGGTGCATGCACGTTAGTTTTAAAGACCCCATAGAGCTCAGTTTATAACTCGAACCCTGCTTATAAACCCCTCCCACCTCCCTGCCTCACCTCCCCCTCCCCCTGCAGCGCCTGCAGCTCTCTCTTGTACGTCTTCTTTCCCAGCGTCTCGTAGATCTTGGTCATGACCGGGATCTTCTCACTTCCATCGCTGATGGCTGTGTGGTACTTTGGCTCCGGCAGATCTCCCATGAACCTCAGCACCGTGATCCACACCGCCAGAGCCGCCTGGCCGCGACATGGAACAAATATATATACATTATTTTAGTATTTCCCTTTTATGTAACTGTATACTTCTACTCTAGTACATCCAAATATTGTCCTTTAAACTGCACTTCTTTTGTCTCATTTGACAGCTTTAGTAACTTTCCAGATGTATTACAATGTTTCACAATCTTACTGTACAGTGAGAAATGTAAAGTAATGGGTTCATTTATGTGTCGAAATAGTTCCCCTACTAAAAGCTAAATAACTATTTAAAATCTTCTTATATCAGCTATAAAAATGCATCTTTACAAAGCTAAACCAATTACTCCTTTAAATGTTGTTTCGGTTTGGTTCTTGTATGTATAGTAGTATCAAACTGCAGGCGGGTCAAAGGTCACCTACCAGCTGGTCTCCCTCGTCGTCGTGGAACAGCAGAGGCTGTTTGAGCGGCCGTCGAACGTATGTGTGTGTGGTGGTGCCTTGGAAGTAGGTGGCGGCAAACTTGGCGAACTTGTACTCCGATAAATCCTCCTCTTCATCGTCCTCGGGCAGAGGAAGAGCCTCGTCCAGGTCCTCCTCCTGCAGCTCCTGATGCGTCCGCTCCAGGTCCTGCAGAGACACATCCAGACTGAGTCTTTGGTGCTTAAAATTATTTCAAATAAGACTCTTCCTCGTGATGAAGCATTCATCTGACAAGCTCAAGATAATTATAAATACAGGGCACCTAATAATTCAATGGTTAGACTCTCCAAAACGATTACTGGACATACATTTTCCCACTTCCAGATACAGGACATTTCTTGTCCTTCCTCCTCATCAGACAACATGCATACATAACCCCTCTGTGTCTCAAAGTATCATCAAGTATACAAATGCATACATAACCTCACCATACCAAGAAACAATACAGAACATTCTAATAAAATAGAACAAATTCAAACTAAATATTAAGGCAAAAGACATTTAAAATCCTTTAAACACAGTTTAAAGACTGAAAGTGAAACATGTTGGCTTGGAAACTAGGAAAAGAGCAAAATAGGAAATGCATGCTAGTCATTTGAATAAATGTTTTTATTAGATTTTGAAGACATTAGATACAAAGAAAACAATAAGGTTAATCCTTAGCAGATCAATAATAACAAAGAGTAACAATAATTGTATTAATTTCAATAAATGTCATTGTCAGCAAAATTACAATGCAATTTATAGAATCTAAGATCTAAGGGAGAACAGTTGTTTTCATTTTGCAGAGGGAGAGCAAAGTGTGTCTGTTCACCTCAAAGCCGGCGGGGGCTTGTCCCTCCTGTCCGGGGAAAGAGGCGGTGGTCCCCAG
Organism: Gymnodraco acuticeps; assembly: GCF_902827175.1. Taxonomy (NCBI): domain Eukaryota; kingdom Metazoa; phylum Chordata; class Actinopteri; order Perciformes; family Bathydraconidae; genus Gymnodraco; species Gymnodraco acuticeps. Next base: position 130,069 of record NW_022989854.1, read on the forward strand.
GAAGCCGAACATTTTGTCCACCATGTCGGAGTCGTTGACAGGCTCCAGACGGGCCTTCTCCATCTGCTCCACCATCTCCTTCTTCCTGCGAGCCTCCTCCTTCTCCTTCTTCTCCCGCTCTGCGTCCTCTGTGGCCAGCTGGGCCAAGCGCTCCTGGTGAAGTCATAAGACCGATGATAGAAGATAAGACATACATTCAAATAGCCATGTCTGATCCCATTGTTTGGTAACCTGGTTTCTAAGACCTGTAGAATCTTCTACAGAGAAACATATCCTGCACTACCAAACAAAAGGCATTACAGCTTGTTCTCAGACGATAAATAAACAGAAGTTTTGTTTAAACGAGAGCGATCTGGGTTGAACTCCCACCTGGTGTTTGCGCTCAGCTTCGGCCTTCGCTCTCTTCGCAGACATCTGGTTCCTCAGTTTGGTCTCTTCCGCCAGACGCATCTTCTCTGCCTCCAGGCGCCTGTGGTACTGAAGGGCGAAGGGACAAAACACTGTTTGAAAGAACGACTAGTCAACCACCAACACAAGCTGCTTGTTCTGTTGACATCTCAGTCCAACATTGGAATGAAACTGAAGCGAATCCAGCCAAGAGTGTTGGGGGGGCAGGGTCAAATGGAGTGATGATGAGAACAATAGCTTCAGGGAAATAATGAAGTAATCACTTGAACACAAAAACAAAAGAAAACCCCTGATTAGAGAAACATATAAGTAAACGGTAGGAAATGAGTTAACAAATACCTTGAAGAATTGCACAAATTAGTAATAAAGGACTGATTTATAATCTCACTAAAGATTCACATAACTCTTAGCTACTGTCAGATTATAAACAACAAGATCAAATGTTCAGGATTCAGTCATGGGCATGTTCTCAAACTGACTGTGAGTTGGTTCATCCAGCAGACTGCTAGCTTCTGTGTGGAGCAGGCAGGTATTTCAAAAATACTGCACCACTTTAAAATGGTTCATTAGTGCAGTACTTGGGTAAATGTACTTATTTCCAATCCTATGTGCATGTGTGTGTGCTCACCTCTCCCTTCAGCCTCCTGTAGAGCCGGCGTGCGATCATGCCTCTGGTGTGGGCCTGGATGGTGATGACGGCCCACAGCCGGTGCCTGAACGCACGGCGCACCAAAAAGCCACGACAGCGCCCCTGGAACCCTGTGATTCGCTGGCGGGCCACGTGATACGACGCACACAACTTCCTGGAACGAACCAGAGCCTGGAGGCGGGAGAAGCCTGCTCGCATCTGCAGAGACAGAGACAAGAGAAGAAGAAAGATTGATTTCCCTTTATTTGATGCATCACAATCATCATGATGTAATGACAAGCAGGATGTTGACCTGAATGCTCAACTCTACTTCTGTTTACACTTTTGTAATATGTGATTGGTTGTGTGTGTGTATAATAACAGAGAGGCTCTCACAGCTCCATAGTTCTTCCTGCACTGATACCCTCTCCATGTCTTCTGGATCAACACAGCTGACTTCCTCATCTTCAGGAAGTTAGATCTGATGAAAGGAAGTTACAGATCGGAAATGACTTTTGTTTGAATCTTGAGATGTCAACAGTTTATCACCAACTATGAATCAAAAGCTGATCAGTGGTTTTGGAGAGTGACACATCTGGATGGGTCAATTTCCAGTTTCATGGAAGGACTGGTTCTGAAGACCTACCTGTCCTTGAATCCTCGAACCACCTTCTGGATGAGTATGACCTTGTCTGTGATGGCTTTGTCTCTCTCGATCTCCAGCAGCATGTCGTGGTGATCCTACACAAAGAGAGAGAGCTAATAAAGAGAAACAACAACTAAACGCAGCCTCTGCTGCTCTGGGTCCTTAAGTTGAGGTTGTCACAAACACAACATGTTTTGAGTTGTTTCTGGATGTACTTATTGTACAGGGATGATCATCCATTATCAACAATTATTTATTTGTTTAATTCAGCACCATGGGGGTTTACCCTCTGGAAACCATTAAAGTATTGAAGATACACGCTGTCACACGTTTGTATGGACTCATTATTTTAAACACACAAAACTGTTAACAGTATTTTTGATTTGTCACCAATACTCAAATATTCAAAATGTAATTTAATGTGCAACTTTGTGCAAATGTTTAGAGAATAACAAATACATTATAATTTGTGTTAAATACTGGGTGTAACTCAAAACTCAATGTAGGCTATAAAGCAGGGGTGGGCAAACGTTTTGGTTCGGGGGCCACTATTTGACAGACGGGCCGGGCCAGTAGCAGATGGTGGGAAAGTGGCGGCTGATATTGTATTCTTTGAAAACTGCAACGGTTTCTTGGCAAATAAGACATACAGCCTTATATCGCACTTCGGTGAAAAAATATTTAGCTGTCCACTCCTCATTAACATCGTCGACTTTTCTTTGGTCCACTCATTGTTACAGATGCAGGTTCAAAGGTGAATTAGGTTCAAAGGTGAATTATTGCGTCATCGTTTACGTGCCTTCTTATGACCCACACAGCGTTTTACGTCGCTGATTTTCTCCGCAACACCGCTCACAACAACATCAATAGAGGACTGCGTCGGGTAGTTTTTAATCATACGAAGCCAGATTAAATTAAAGAACTACTTCTCCAACCTTGTACCTTTCTCCAGAGTGCCGTGGTGCATTGTTTATTAATGTGGTTCAGCGGCATTACCGCCCGCTGCAGTGCTGCTCGTCCACCGGAGTTTAGTCTACTGTTAACTCACGGCAGCGGCCGCTGTAAAGTCTTCACTGTCCGACTGTCACACAAGCAGCTGATAAATATCCCCCATCCCCATAAGTGAATGTGTTTCAGTCTGAATGGAGGCTGTTTGGCATCACAACTGATACGAGGAGTGAAGCAGGTAGGACCCATACGCAGATAATACTGATAATACCTTTATGTCAAGGGCTCTTATCGAACATATCACATGGAAACATAAAACACTCCACGGTGAACTCGGTCACAAACAAAAGACGAACCAACACTGAACACAGGAAGAGACAAGACTAAATACAGGGAGGGGTAATCACAAGACGAGAAACAGCCGGGCAGGGGAGGAGAAACATAAGGGCCACAGGTGAACACAATCAGACAACTAGACACACCAGGGAAACTAACGACAGGAGGAAAAACACAGGGAAAGGGCCCAGACAATAAACCAGGAGGAAAACATGACAGGGAGAACAGCAAAACACCCAAACCTAGACATAAAAACGTGACATTACATGAATATCGTGACAACAACGCTGTTATGAAAGTTTCTCTGGCATTCTACAGGTGATGTTAGCTAATCAGACTATCTTGACTACTTGTTATCATATTGTGGCATAAGCCGTTTTCTACACGCATATTTTACCGGCGTAGTTTTCGTCATGATTTTACTTGTAATGGCCACATGTAGCCCATGTATTGATTCCATCCGATAGCTGCAATAATACAAAACAAAAGGAAAACGTCTGCCTCTTCACAATGGTCAATAACAGAGAACGGATGGTCATTAAAGTAAGGTAAAATAAACAGAATCACACTAAGCATGGTTAGTGTTGCCTGACTTTATATAAGTGTTTTTTTACAATTGTGTGGTCGCGTTCTTACGGAGCCCCCTAGGGGACATGGAGAAGAACATTTTTTTTATTTGAACAAAAAAAAAAATAACCCTTTGCGAGATCTCGCAATACTTTTGCGAGATCTCGCAAAACCCCGTTGCAGTTTGTAGACGGTCCCTAAGCACTCCTCTCCCTCCTCCAGCTGCAGATTGTGACCAATTCTTGAAGTTTAGCTCGGATGACGGCGCGTATCGAACTGTTCGGATAAAAACGACTCTGTAGCTTGTTGTGTACCTTGCTATGATTGTAAAGTCATGTTGTTTGTATTTTTACAACGTTATGTTCATGAGTTATTGATCCGCGAAATTCTAATCTGATCCGAACACCGACACTCAACCCACTGCACCACACGCCTCCCTTCTCTTGAGATGTCTTTACTTATGTGAAACCCTTTACATATATGTGTATATGTGTATATATATATGTGTGAAACCCGTGCCTATCGCCAAGCACTGATGTTATATCTTTATATTTAAGGCCAAGCGCAAAGTAAAATTGATGAACCGCTCCATTGCTGTGGTTTCTGTGTTGCCAGCCGAACTACGAGATCTCGCAAAGGGGTTTTGCGAGATCTCGCAAAAGTATTGCGATATCTCGCAAAAAAAATAATTCCGTACGTTCTAGTCACTTTGCTTAGCGCTACTGCTTGTTACAACTTGTATTCGCTGTACTCGCCATGAACTGTTATTGCTCAGGTTAATCTCGACCCCCTCCAATGTAAGCGTGACGTATTTGGTTCTTAGATCTTGCCGGGTTGCCGAGTGGGGACAGACTCCAGCAAAGGTCAATTGTGTCTAGAGTGCGCCATCTAGTGGGATCAACTGAAATGCCGGGTATTGCAGGAAAAAGGCAAAATGTATGCAGTCTTTACTATAATTTGGACAATTTTGTACCAATATTCGGCAGGCCGGATTAAAAAGCCCAACGGGCCGTATATGACCCGCGGGCCTTAGTTTGCCCATGCCTGCTATAAAGGGATGTATCAGATTATACTTGATACCCCCAATGATGTTTTACCCCCAATATCAAGGCGCATTCCTTTACATAAATGTCATCATAGCCCTTCTAATAGCTGCCAACATTTCAGTCTGGACAGAGTCTGTGAATATGTGATGGAAATGAATTGTGATTCTGAAGTAAGGACATGCTGAACATGCTTTAATGTGACAGCTTTCCAGTTTGCTAACAGGACGCCTAAAAGAACATAAACTGCTTCTATCTCTTCGTCCTGTGATCTGTCCATCCGTCCTGTAAGAGGAAGTGTGGGCACTGCCCTGCCTTCACCCCCCTGCACTTTCTACTTCCTGTTCTGCTTCCTGTCCAGCCAAGCAGTAAGACCTGGTAGAGATAGCCAGAAATCTAATGGGTTTGTGTGAAAATACACATGACTTATCAACTCAAACTGGGGCTGTAATATCTCCAATAACTTGTTTGCCTAGGTTCACCCTGTTCAACAATGTTCCTTTTTATTGTATAAATTACACAAGTGTAATTATAACTTTTATAAAAACTGTAAATATCTGAAACTCTCTCGCATTGTTTTCTCCAGGGGAAGCTGTGCTGCAAATGTGAATGCAGGAGACACACTGTGAAAACAAACTGCTGAGCCTAAACCATCATCAGCTGATGTTTTTATTTAACCTCTGGGGGAAAAGTGACAGTGTGTTGTGTGTTCACGGCAACCAGCAAACAGTAATGCCCTGGCAATGACTTTAAGCCTCAGGACTACATCTGTCCTGACTGGGTGTGAACCCAACACACCCAATTTAGAAACACACAGTTATTTTCTCAACCTCTTCTGTCTTGCATTAACTAAGGAGTATTGTTACTGAACTACACACCCACATTAACACTCACACAGACACCCCCCCACCCACACACACACACACATACCATGTATACATCACTTCAGGGGACATTACATTGACTTACATGCATTTCCCGGAGACTTATCCTAACCTTAACCATAACCAACACATGCCTAACCCTTACCCTAATCCTAAACCTAACCAAGTCTTCACCCTAAAATTAATGATTCCCCTTATGGGGATCTCCAATTTGTCCCCATAAGGGAGGTGAGTCCCCACACGTGACTATGTAAACAGATTTAGGTCCCCACAAGTATAGTAATGCTAGGCCACACACACAGACACCCACCAACCCACCCACCCACCCACACACACACACCCACACCCACACACACACACACACACACAGGAACAAACACACACACACAGAAACAGTGCTTCCGTCAGCAGGCATGTGAAGTGGGAACTCTGACAGCAGAGCCTCACTTTATTCCCAGCAGAGGAGCAGCCTGTGTGGCTGCTCCTCTGCTGGGAATAAAGTGAGGCTCTGCTACAGATCACTTGGTTTCACACTATGGATGCAGACTGAGGGTACAGAGGGAACAGGATAACCAAACAGGGGGAGTTTCAGATGGAAAGACGTCTATGGTCTACCAAAACTCACAACAGATATCCAAGGATTCATGCTGCATCATGTCACTCTGCTGGTGTAAAGTAGTGAGGAATATTCTCTTGGTACACATCAAGCCCCCATTACACCCTGAGCGTGGTTTAAATGCCACAGCCAGCATGAGTATTGTTGCTGACCTTGTTGAATCCTCTTCTTATTTGCTACTTTCATTGGATAAATCATTTTATCCTAAAAGGTTATTAATGCTATTTTCAACTTTATTGGAAAGTTGATAGCAATTCAGGTAACAGGAGTGAGAGAATATGACAAGTGTAAGAAGAGACCCCACTGGAGTTAAATTACCAGTATGACGTTCATCTTAATTTGAACTCAGAAATCCAACATCTATAAGCTGATCTTCATCTCATGAAGAACAGATGGATGGACGGATGAAGGTTGACGAACATATACAACTGTGTTGATGACCATACTTGCATATTTTCATTTTTAGTTTAAGGTCAGTTTGGATTTTCTTGTACCTTCCACTAAAATATGATGCAATCTGTATTTTCATGTGACGTCTAAAAAGCAGAATTGTTGTCCAACACCTGATTAAAAAGATTAATAGACGATATTTATAAAAGATAATCAAACAGGTGTTGTTCATCATATGACTGTGATGAGTAGAGCCACTGCAGCAGTACCTTGAGGAAGATCTTGGTCTTTCCCATCTGCCAGTCATCATCTCTGCCCAGCACAGCCTCCGCGATCCTCTGACACGTCCCCCGCAGGTCCTCCTGAGGGCCCACACAGAGGACAGGTTGGACACGCTGAACACACCCCTGCTCAGCTCCAAGCTGTGTGAGGCTGAGAGCTGAAGGCCAGCATGCTAACAATTACTCACTAAAGCACAATATTAATCAAGCACTGTTAACCTCAAATAATAATACAAAAAGGAATACATATGTATCCCCCATTTAAAGGCAAATCAGAGGACCCAAAACCTTATAATAATCAGAGGGCAAATGTATCTCTATAAGAGTAATAATAATGATAATAAAAAAAACTTTTGACTTATTAACTGAATTCGATTTTGTATGCACACACACACACCACACACACACACACACACACACACACCACACACACACACACACACACACACACCACACACACACACACACACACACACACACACACACACACACACACACACACACACACACACACACACACACACACACACCCACACACACACACACACACACACCACACACACACACACACACACACACCACAGCAGAGGGAGGAAACATGTCGGGGTCCAAGGAAAACAGAGTGCTGTTGGGATTGTAGGAAAAAAGCATGTTGACCCAACGCAGTGTCACACATGGGGTGTAATCTGATGTGTTCCAGACTTTCCAAAACACTGTATTAGGAGATACACACAAACACTCTCTCACACACACACACACACACACACACACACAAACATACACAGACACACACAAAAACACACAACACACCATCTCTCTCTCTCTCCTTTTTCTGGCTGATTTGGCCTCAGTTTTTCAAACCGATTGAATAATTCTGGATTCTAATTGGTACGTCTGTGTTGACCTGAATGTAAGACGACGCTGCTTACAGAAGGTTTCAGTCCTTTGGAGCTCTTCATCTGTGACAGCATTCAGTTTTGGCAGCTTTAGATATGATAAGTTCGGTTTCTGCAGTCAAACTTTCAATGTGTTTTCTCATCCGCATTCAAATATGTATCTAATATGTCGTGCTGAAAACAACTCAAAATTCAACAGTTTCTGGAGGAGTTGGTGTTGGTTCACAGTCACAACTGTGAAAAGCCATCCAGTGACCATCGACTGCTGAGGCTGATGTGAATTTGGAGGTTTCTTCACCCCTTTTTGCTCACATAGAATGGAAGTGAACAGGTGTTAGTGCTCCCTCCATTCAAAAAGAACATCTGATGATGTGAACGCATCCTGTCTGGTCCTCTAAAATGAGATGACCCCACTTTTAGAATGGTTTGTGGAGTGAAAGTACCTTGAACAATTAAATGACAAGCCTTCAGCAAATTAATTAACACACACACACACACACACACACACACACCCCTGTAGTAGTCTACCTGTTTGTAGGCTGGTTTGACTCCGGGCATGAGCACCCGGTAACGGTCGACAAACTCCACGAAGGTGTAGCGTATAGGATATCCTGCACGGCGGATACGAATGGTCTCCATCATACCAGAGTACCTCAGCTGACGCACACACAGCTCCCTGTCAAACAACTACACACACACACACACACCCACACACACACCCACACACACACACACACACACACACAGACACACACACACACACACACACACACACACACAGACATAATAGAGTTTAACATGTTTTAAATCTGAATTCTGTCACTGTTAGTTGGTTGTGTGACTTGAATTGATTACTCAAATAACTGACTTCTTCATAACAGCTGGATTCTGACTCTGTAGTGGAGTTATCACTGTACATTAAGTTCTTATTATTCCTAATGTCTTAACATTCTCTACCACATAACAATCAAACAATGATTTAAATTATAATACAGCAAACTAAAACCCTTAAAAGCCAATCTGTTCCGTCATATTCTCTTGCATGTTATTTCCATCCACAGATACTCACCATGGGCTTCTTGTACTCGTTGGGTTTGATGCAGCGAACGAAGAATGGCTGACAGACGCTCAGAGTCCTCATCAGCAGCTCCAGAGATCTCTTAAACTGACTGCTGAGAGTGGGAGAACGCTTCCTGGTCTCTGCCCCCTACACACACACACACACACACACACACACACACACACACACACACACACACACACACACACACACACACACACACACACACACACACACACACACACACACACACACCACACACACACACACACACACACACACACACACACACACACACACACACACACCACACACACACACACACACACACACACACACACACACACACACACACACACACACACACACACACACACACACACACACACACACACACACACACACACACACACACACACACACACACACACACACACACACACACACACACAGTCAGTCAGTCAGAACAATGAGGACTCCTCTCTCTTCCTGAGCGCTGACATTACCCTCTTTCCTCTCTCTGTCTCTAAATATAAGGTCCTTGTCTGGCTGACGTTGCAGTTTCAGAGTGAAATAAAAAAAGTGGATCAAGAGCAGCAGCTGTCAATTATAAGTTGGGATCAGGGGGTCACAGGTTCAAACCCCACTGCAGTCAGCATGTTGTTGTGTCCCTGAGACACTTTCCCCCAAATTGCTCCTGTGGGGATTGCCCACAGTATTGAGTATGGAAGTCGCTTTGGATAAAAGCTTCTAACAAGTGACATGTAGTAATGAAATGAGTCACTTTATTAATGCCACGGAAAATTCACCATTTTAAAGCAAAAATGAAAAAAACATTTACTGGTTCACTGATTTATGTTTTTAGTTACACACATGAATATAAACAAATATTTTAGAGCTCAAAGCATTAAAATATTGTGCAATGAAATACTCCCTGAATGTGTTTTACAATTTTAAACATGATTTTTGGTATATTTCGGCTCCAAGAATGTGTGTGTTGCATTTTACTGCTGTAATGTTGTGAGGTTGTGATCATTTTAGCTAATTTCTTTAAAAACAGTCTTGTTTTCAGCTTTGTGACAATGCATTACCATCTGATCCAAGACGCTTTTTAAAGTTAATTGAGCTTCAGAGAGAGGATACAAAATGTTTTAACACATAAAGGAACACTTCATCACAAACATTCGAAACAAACAGATCTGGTGATTCATGGTTTTCTGAATCTCTCAGATCAAAGACAATGCAGTGATGTAAAAAGCACAATATGTTCCTCTGTTGTGAGTTACTATTATAAAATTGCATAACATTTAAAATACTCAGGTAAAGTGCAAACACTCGAATGGGATGGTGGTATTTAGTTCCACCACAGAAACCTATTCTTAAATACTGCTGATTTAAATATCATAACCCCAGTGCCCAGAACAGACCTTAGGATTCACTCCATTTATTAAAAAAACAAATCAACATTTTCATCAGTCTGCTGATAATAATAATAATAATAGATTTAATTTGTTAGCGCTTTTACAGGTGCTCAAAGACGCTTTACAGATATAATGAAGGGAAAAGAAAGGAACAACAAATACATATATAGTTCAAGTTAAAGTCAAATAATACAAAAACAATCACACATTAAAAGCCAGATTGAAGAGGAGAGTTTTTGTGAGTTTTTTTGAAGGTGGTGAGGTCAGTGCAGTCTCTGATGGGTTGGGGGAGTGAGTTCCAGAGGGAGGGGGCAGCGACGGAGAAGGCTCTGTCCCCCCAGGTCCGGTGATTGGTGCTGGTGGGGATGGATAGGAGGTTGGCTTCTGATGAGCGGAGGCAGTGGGAAGGGGCGTGGTGGTGCAGCAGGTCTGTGAGGTAGGGGGGGGCCTGATTGTTGAGGGCTTTGTGAGTAATGAGGAGGACTTTGAAGTTGATTCTTTGACGGACGGGGAGCCAGTGGAGGTTCTGGAGGACGGGAGTGATGTGGTCTCGGGAGCGTGTGTGGGTGAGGAGGCGGGCAGCAGAGTTCTGGATATGTTGGAGTTTATTGAGGAGGTTGGATGGTATGCCGTAGAGGATGCTATTGCAGTAGTCGAGTCGTGAAGTGATGAATGCATGAATCAGGGTTTCAGCAGCAGAGGAGGAGAGTGATGGGCGGAGACGGGCAATGTTTTTGAGGTGGAAAAAGGCGGTCCTGGTGATGTGATTGATGTGATGGTTGAATTTGAGCTGACTGTCGAAGATGACTTCGATCTCTCAGGCAAAAAGCACTTTCTTTCAAGATAAGATCCAATCTTCCTATTCCAATCCCAAAAAACTATTTTCCATCTTCTCCACCCTCTTGGACCCTCCAAAAGCCCCTCCCCCCTCCTCACTTCTGTCAAGCGACTTTGTTAACCACTTTGAAAAAAAGGTTGATGATATTCGCTCTTCTTTTTCTGACTCACCTTTACTCACCGCTGGGTCATCAGACCCTCCTTCCACCAACACACTAACCTCCTTTTCCCCTCTCTCTCCAAGTGAGGTTCTCACCCTCATTACCTCTGCCCGCCCTACCACCTGTCCTCTGGACCCTATCCCTTCAAACCTCCTTCAGACTATCGCTCCTGATATTCTACCGTTTCTCACCCATTTCATCAACACTTCTCTAACTTCTGGTCACTTTCCAAACAGTTTCAAGGAGGCAAGAGTAAACCCTCTCCTAAAGAAACCCACTCTCAACCCGTCTGATGTTATAAACTACAGGCCTGTCTCTCTCCTCCCGTTCCTGTCTAAAACACTTGAACGCGCTGTCTTTAAACAACTCTCCTGTTATCTCCATCAGAACAACCTTCTGGATCCGCACCAGTCTGGTTTCAAGGCAGGTCACTCCACAGAAACTGCCCTCCTTGCTGTCACTGAGGAACTGCACACTGCTAAAGCAGCCTCCCTCTCCTCTGTCATCATCCTTTTGGACCTGTCTGCTGCATTCGACACGGTGAATCATCAGATCCTCCTTCGCACTCTCCAAGAACTTGGAGTTTCAGGCTCTGCACTTTCCCTCCTCACCTCATACCTCAAAGACCGCACCTACAGGGTTACTTGGAGAGGGTCCGAGTCCGACCCTTGTCAATTAACTACAGGGGTCCCTCAGGGCTCTGTTCTTGGTCCCCTCCTCTTCTCCTTGTACACAAACTCGCTCGGATCAGTCATTAGCCCGCATGGTTTTTCATACCACTGCTACGCTGACGATACCCAACTAATTCTGTCCTTTCCCCGCTCAGAGACCCAGGTCGTCGCACGCATCTCTGCTTGTCTAGCTGACATCTCTCAGTGGATGTCTGCTCATCACCTCAAGCTCAACCTTGACAAGACTGAACTGCTCTTCCTCCCGGGAAAAGATTATCCCACTCTTGACCTAACAATCAACATCGGCACCTCTATTGTTTCCCCGACTCAGACTGCAAGGAATCTGGGTGTGACCCTAGATAACAACCTGTCCTTCACTGCAAACATCGCTGCTACAACCCGCTGCTGCAGATACACGCTTTACAACATCAGGAGGATACGTCCCCAGCTGACCCAGAAAGCGACGCAGGTTCTGGTCCAGGCTCTCGTCATCTCACGCCTAGACTACTGCAACTCCCTCCTGGCTGGTCTACCTGCATGTGCCATCCGACCTCTGCAGCTCATCCAGAATGCAGCGGCTCGTCTGGTCTTCAACCTTCCTAAATTCTCCCACACCACTCCGCTCCTCCGCTCCCTTCACTGGCTTCCGATAACTGCTAGAATCCACTTCAAGACAATGGTACTTGCGTACCATGCTGCGAATGGATCTGGCCCTTCCTACATCCAGGACATGGTTAAACCGTACACCCCAGCGCGTGCACTACGCTCTGCATCAGCCAAACGGCTCGCTGCACCCTCGCTGCGAGGGGGACCCAAGTTCCCATCAGCAAAAACACGTGGGTTTGCTATCCTGGCTCCAAAATGGTGGAATGAGCTCCCCATTGACATCAGGACAGCAGATAGCTTACACACCTTCCGGCGCAGACTGAAAACTCATCTCTTTCGACTCCACTTCGAGCGATAGAACTATTAAAAAGCACTTATAATAAAGGACTGGCTTATCTAAAGCCAGTTGAGTAGCACTTGAAATGTTTTTACTCTATGAGGCCTGATGTACTTATATGATTCTGTTTTCTTCAAGTTTGTATTTTGTTGGTCGAACGCACTTATTGTAAGTCGCTTTGGATAAAAGCGTCAGCTAAATGCAATGTAATGCAATGTAATGACTCTTGTGGGGTTACCTGTAGAATACTTACTGCCCTCTTAGTAGTAATATTCATCCCGCTTCAATCACATTAGTATGCATACAAAGTGACAGGTGGGCCCGCCCCCAATTATGCTAATGAGCTAAGTCCCGCCTCCCTTTGTTCGTGGTGTTTTCACATGTAGGTGTGAAATGCCCCCCTGTAGTAGCGCCTTTGTTGTCTAATCTTTTGATGTGAGGGTTGAGGTGTTATATCATGCAGGTGTGATATTGCACCGGCATGTTATAAGCCATTGATGTTAATCTATGTGTTGATTAAGGCAGTCTCTTTGAAGTTGTGCATGAGACTGTCTCGCACCCCGTGCCCCTCGCACCCCTGCCTCTCGCCCCTTCCTGTCACACCCCCCATGTGAGGGGTGATGTGTTATAGCGTGTAGGTGCGATATGTCACTGTGTAGTACAGCCTTTGTTGCCTAATCTAATTAGCCTTTGATGTCTGTCCTTTGATGTGAGGGTTGAGGTGTTATAACATGCCGGTGTGATATCGCACCGGCATGTTATAAGCCTTGGATGTTAATCCATGTGTTGATTAAGACAGTCTCTTTGAAGTTGTGTGTGAGACTGTCTCGTACCCCGTCCCCTCACACCCCTGCCTCTCTCCCCTTTCTCTCCACCTTCCCGTCACACCCCCCTTCCTTTGGCTATGAGGCCAGAAGATAGTGGGGGTGGAGTTAGTTTTAAAAAGAAATCCGTGCAGACTAAATAAAAAGCCAGTAATTTCCACTCATCAAGTCACCTTTCAAAAAAGAAAGATGGCCAAGAGACGCATCGATATGTGTCAAGCCCTTGGGTATATTTGCAGTTTCCCCGCTTGAAAGGGATGGTACAGTCCATAGGAGGTTTTAACTGGGTTTCACTCGTACAATGACCAGTGCTTGAATTGGAATGAAAAAGGTGCCAGTACTCTAAAATCAGCAACTTTTTCAAGTCAATTTTATATATACAGCCCACAAACAAGAATTTGGCTACTATAATGCTGGTGGGTTTGTCTCTTTACTACTGTATATTTTAGAAAGGTTCACTGTACTTAACATTTTTTATGATAGGCAGCGGATATGGCTAAAGCTCAGTAAGGTCAATATTAACTGAAAATATAGCAATCAAAGTCTAGATCTTCTGCTGAAGACACATGAAGCAGAGACCTTTCAGGTGAGAGCCCCTCTGGTGGTGTTCAACATTAATGACAAGGAAACAAAGCTCTGGTCAGAAGCATTTTTTATAAAAAGCTTTAACAAAATTAAGTATTTCTGTACAGTTTGAATGCAATCTAACTTTCCAACTCAGAAAACGAAAAACGAAAAAGTGCCAAAAGTCTTCTCACATGGCTGAGCTGCTTTGCAATATACTTCACCACTGAAGAATACAAATATGTATAAAGTAAACTATGATGCAATCTAACTTTCCAACTCAGAAAAATGATAAAGAGCATGAACAAAGAACATGTAAAAACAAATGCAAAATTTGCACAATCTAAAATGAGAAACTGTAACTGCAAGTAACAAAGTCTGAGCCATGGTAAAGAGTTACATTGAACACCAAGCTGATCAGATAACTCCCTGGTTGTTCTGAAGTCCTTCTATCTCCAGGATCTGTACAAATCGGCACATTATGCCAAAAGTCTTCTCACTGGGTGAGCTGCTTTGCAATATACTTCACATTGTTAGAAAAGGCTCCAGAAGGCCTTGGGGACATCAGTATCAGGGGCTGGAGCTGGACAGGCTCTTTCATCAGCACTTCTCCTTCCCTTTGCCAGCCAGGACCTCACATACTGTTCCGGATTGAACTGTCCTAGTGATGGTCCATTACATTTAATGAAAACCAGGCTGGACAGTCGGCTGACAGAGAGAGCATTCCTTTTTGCAGTAAGGATATCGTTCATGCAGCTGAATGCCCGCTCACACTCACTAGTGGAGACAGCGATGGTTCGGACTGCTTTCAGTAGAGGCTCCATGACAGCAGGTGTACGGGATGCCCTGGTTTCCTTGTATTCGCGAAAGCCCTGAACAGTCTCTCTTCTGTCCACTTTCAGCACTTCGCACAAACGTAGCACCTCTACGTCCCCATACTGTACGTCTAACTCCTCTTCAGGCCAACTTCCAGGATGGATAACTTTCATGTCCTGGATTAGCTGATTGTCCCGGGCCTCCCGGCCATGTAATGGGATTTCTCTTGTGCTGACATGAGAGGAGGTTGTGGAAGTCATTCTGTGTCTCAGATTCTCTACCATACTGCGGAAAAACTGACCTGCATGAATCTGTACAAGCCTGCCATTCTCACGCAGGGCAACACCCTTGAAGGACTTCTCAGCTAGAGCTGTATGAACTGTAGTCATGTGTGGGCCAGGCATGGTGACCATGGATTCAAAAACTCGTATTTCTCGAGTTAAGAGCCTATCTGCTGTAGGCAGTGTCATCTCTCTTTTTTGGAGTTGCCGAGAGAGGTCGCTGAGCTCTGTGAGCGCATCTTACATCAGTCCCAGATTGCTGACAAACGTTGCAGATGTGAGCACATCATCCAGGCCCTTGTACTTTGCTCTGTCTCTGGAATCCCTGCTCGTGTCGTTTGCAGCATTTGTGAAGTGATCATGAAGCACTCGGTAGTTTTCCCAGACTGCTCTGACGCTCCTTTCACTTGAAGCCACCCAGCGGATGGACAAAACACGCCCTATCACCAGGAGACGCTGTCCGACTGCTTGCGCACACTGCGCTAACTGCCTCTGATTTTTGGGGGAGGCATGGAACAAGGAATAGAGTTTGTCAAAAAAGATCTGGAAATGATTGAGCCCTGAGACCTCCTTGACCACATCCCCAACTGCCAGCTCTAGACGATGATTGGAGCAGTGCCACACAAACAGGCTTGGGAATTTACTACACAACTGGGTAGCAACGCCTGTTCTCTTCCCTAGCATGACTGAAGCCCCATCACATGCAAAAGAAACGAAACACTGACCTAAAAAGTCCTCGTTAAAATCTCTTCCAAGACACTCCATTAACGCCTTTGTGATGTCATCAGCCGTTGTTCCATCCAACTCGATCAGCTCCCAAAAAAACGTTTCGGGCTCAGCATCAGCTAATGCTGAGCGTAGACACACAACAAGCACCGTTTTACCACTAATAGTGGTAGATTCATCGACCAAAACACAGAGTTTTCTTTGGTTTTCTGTAATGTCTTTTGCCATTTTTTTCTTCAGCTCATGAGCTATGTGGTCGATGATTTCGCCACAGGTTTTATTGGAGTGCAAAACCCTGCCCACGTTCAGCCCATTCAGTTTCTGTACATTCAAATCAATTGGCATGTCTGTGAATGGCCGGCTATGTTTGCCAATTTTATATGCCGTTCGAAAAACTCTGATAGTGGTGTCTAATTCAGATTTATGCATAGACTGCACTTGATGTTGAATAGTTTCACATGAAGCAGATGTAAGGATGTCAGCAGCTTTTACATGGGCTTGTGATTCTTTATGTTCTTTGATTTTTTTTCTCTCAGGCTAGCTTGTTGTTTGCCCTTGTCAACACCGAAATGAGACACTGCACACTCACCCCATTCAGTTGACAGTTTCAGTCCTTGTCCAGTGTGTATTCCCAAAGATTTGACATCTCTGCATATCCGACATCCTAGCTTCTTATCTTTAAGAAGGAGCCATGCATTGGTCTTGCAAAAATATTGCACCTGGTCCGTTGTCCAGCAGTCAGGTGCATCGCTTTGCCCGGTGTTGGTGGTGGCAGTTGAGCCAGCAGCAGCTAACGTTAGAGGCTCTGGAGGAGGCGGCGGAGCTAGTGCTAATGCTAATGCACTAGAACTTGGAGCAGGAGGATCAACCAAAGAAAGCTCCCCATCAGACACAATTTCCAACACAGGCACAGCATTATCTGTATTTGAAGTTTCTTCCGGCGACAACCGCTGTCTTTTTGCACTTTTATTAATCCACGCTAACATTTTAGAAATGCTAATTTGTGACGTGACTTGCTTTCCTTCTCTCGGGGGTGTGCCTGCTCTGTTCTATCACTCTACATAGCCACCCACTGGGTGGGAGTTGCACTGCATAAACACAACACACGTGCATCTAGGTATGTAAATTGTAAAGCATTAAAACATGGTTTTACTAACAGTTTTCAGTATGTTGTTACTTCGGCATTATTATTATTATTATTATTTTTGAAACGTGTATTACTATTAAATCACGGTCAAATAGGTTAATTTTGACATAGTCGTTTCCACCACAGTATTTACATGGAGAAGATAAGCCCCGCCCCCTCTCCAGCACGTTCTGTTTGAATGACAGGAGTAAACAGCTGACAGCCGCTGTGAAACTCCAGCGGTTAGAGCGATGAGAATGTCCGTTCGGCACCTCATGACGCATCTACTGAGTACCGGGCGGCTGTATATATATATATGGATGTATAATAAGAACGGCGGGAGAGTGTTGAGTACTGGCACGGTGCATGAGTACCGGAGTACCGCCAGCATGCCGGTACTGAGCAAGAAGTGCCGGTACTCCATGGGTCAGAACCAGAAGTGCCGGTACTGCGTACCGGTGAGTACCGGCCCAATTCCAGCACTGACAATGACCACAAATTTGTTTCTTTTGAGTTCTTCTTTACTTTCGTTTTTGTCGTTGCAGTACAGCTTATGTAGTGACACTGAACTAGAACGCACGTTCTAACGTGCGCCACGAACGGCAAGTTGTATGACTCTTCACTAACCACACAGTTCGTCTCTCACCGGCCGCTTCTCCAGCTTTTTATGGCTGCACCAGTGCTGCTTCTTTGACGTTTCTTCTGCTGGTTCGTTGCTGCTGCTGGGCGCACGCTTTTTAGTTTGTCCCTCTCCAGCTTTGATTACTGCCCTTCTTTCAGGTGCGTTGCTTTTTTGCTTTTAACGACGCTGATTAGCAATTAGGGAATGATTTCAGACAGCTGCCACTCTGTCAATCAGCCCGACTTTTTAACCCCTTGATCTCCTGTGAGGATTTTCCAAGTTGACTTCACAATATGGGTTTAATCAGCGAGACGCCTGTGACAATTTACCGCCATCCGTCGGGAGAGCCAGTCAAGAAACGGATGCAGTATCTGTGCCGGGTCCAGACCCTCCGTCTGAGGCTCTCCATGAAAAATGGAGTCTGGATGTGGGAGACTGTCTCCCCCCGTCCCCCTCACACCCCTTCTTCTCCCCCGCTTTCTCTACCCCCTCCTGTAACCCCCTGATTTTGCTGTTATCCTATGCCAGAAAGATAGGGGGGGTGGAGTTAGTTTTAAAAAGAAATACTCTCAAACTAAATAAAAAGCCATTAATGTTCACTCACTAAGTTACCTAAAACTTTTATTGTCCTCTCTAAATTAGATTAGTTTTTTAATATGATTTGTGTTAATTAAAGATGTTCTTTTTTTTAAGTTGTATGGCTTGTGAACTAATGTATAATTACTTTATTAACTATAAGGAAGTCTCTTTTATGAAGAGGGGTAATGATAATTTAAAAGACTCTAATGACCCCCTGATCTTGTATTTTTAATGTTTAATTACTTCACACAACTTTAAAAGCCTCTATGAAGTTATTGTTAACTAAGGATGTTCTTTTTGAAATTGTATGACTTGTGAACTGGATGTTCTCTTAAGTTGTATGGCTTGTGAACTAATGTTTTAATGACTTTTATTAACTACAAGGAAGTCTCTTTGAAGAGGGTATTAATAGTTTAAAGATCTTAATGCCCCCTTGATCATGTCTTTTTTATTGTTTAATTACGTTATTAACTATAAGGAAGATTATCTCACAAAGGAACTGTAAGATACACGTTTATGTATGCAAAAAGTTAAAACTAGAAAAAATGAAATACTTTGTCTAAATAGATGTTATTTAAGAATGTGACTCTAAAAGGCAAGTTTGTGATTTTATCACTTTTTTACTGACACTAGGCAGATTTAGCTTTTTTTATCTCGTTGTCTTTCTCTTACTTTTTGGATAGAGTTTTATGTATGACAACTTTACAACTGGTAGAAAGTTAAGTACTTTTTCTGAACAGATTTTCTTTAAGATTGTCTGTGACTCTTAAAGGCACTTTGGGATTTTAAGACAATCCAGTTTTCTGGAAATAACTTAAATGTTTTTTGTTTTTTCTCCTACAAAGATACTTATAGTTACACTTTATTGGATGAAAAACGTTATAACGTGGTAAAATATACATTGATTTGTAATGAATTGAGTTTCTTAAAGAATCAAGCTCTAAATGGAAAGTTTGTGATTTTAACACTGTTTCGATGAAACAATGCAGTTTTGATAACTTGACTTGACTATCATTACTTTTTTAAATATATGTTTTTTAGATGACTTTACTGATTTTTGTTTTTTCTGCAACCAAGATACTTTTAGATACAGTTTGTTGTCTGAAAACTTTACAACTGGTAGAATGTCAATCACTTTGTAACATTTATTTTCTTAAAGACTGTGACTCTAAAAGGCAAGTTTGTGATTTTAACACTTATTTACTGACACTAGGCAGATTTTGGCTTTTTTCGCTTGCCAAGATACTTTTAGACAAACTTTGAGGTATGCAAAACCTTAAAACTAGAAAATGAAGTACATTGTCTGAATAGATTTTCTTCAAAGGCACTTTGATTTTAACGCTATTTCAGTGGAGATACTTTTAGATACACTTTGATGTATGCAACACTTAACAACTGATAGAATATTAAGTACTTTGTAAGGAATTTGGTTTCTTTAAATGGCCTAGGCAGATTTTGGCTTTTTTCTCTTGCCAAGATACTTTTAGACACACTTTGAGGTATGCAAAACCTTAAAACTAGAAAATGAAGTACATTGTCTGATTAGATTTTTTCTTAAAGACTGTTTCTCTAAAAGGTAAGTTTGTGATTTTAACACTTTTTTACTGACACTCTGCAGATTTGTGTTTAATTCTCTCACAAAGGAACTGTAAGATACACTTTTTATGTATGCAAAACCTTAAACATTTTTGAAAATAAAATACTTTGTCTGAATAGATTTTCTTTAAAGGCACTTTTGATTTGAACGCTATTTCAGTGGAACAATCCAGTTTTATTAACATCAATGCTTTTTTCTCTTTTCTTGTGTTACTAAGATACTTTTAGACACACTTTGGTGTATGCAACACTTAACAACTGGTAGAATATGAAGTACTTTGTAAGGAATTCGGTTTCTTTTAATGGTCGTTTTTTAAACACTTCAGTTCAGTTAAACAGTGTGGGTTTTTTCTGATAACCTTACATATTTTAGTTATTTTCTGCTACCAAGATACTTTTAGATACACTTTGATGTATGCAACACTTAACAAAGGGTATAATATGAAGTACTTTGTAAGGAATGGGGTTTTCTTTAATGGGTGCAAAACTTTAGAACTGGGTAAAATATTCATTAATTTGTAATGAATTGAGTTTCTTTTTTTTTGTTGATTTTCAACATACTATTTGTACACAATGACTTTTCCATATTATTTTTTTCTGACAAACTATACTTTTGACTTTTTCCGTAAAATCATGACAAACTATTACTTATTCTTACATTTGACCTCTTGCTGATTGGTTGGAAATGATAGATGAAAAATCTACAAAGCTTAAATAACTTTTTTTAAAACTCTCAATTCTACAGATGACTCCCCCCATTCAACGCAATAACTCCCACCCTCCACTCAGCAAATCATCTAAAACGAAGGACCCCTCTTGCTCCTTGGGCCAAGACGTCTCTGTTTATGGACACAGTGAAATCTGTGTTGGTTGATATTGTGGAGTGTGATGCATCGATACAGAGAAGAAATCTGCAACGGATGCCGAGTCAGTCACCCCGGCCAGAGGCAACACGATTGTCTGAATGACATGCCCGATTTTTTTCTTCAGAAACAATTACAACGCGTTAATGAAAAGACTCTGGCTCACCGACTTCATTACTGAGATCGACCAGACTCTTATTGATAAAGACATTTTCACGGATGATTGGAGGATCCAAGGCGCTTCGGAGGCTTTTCTTCACAATCTCAAAAACTGCAGACGCCTCAAGGAGAGACTTGAAAAGATCCATGCCGAGTTGGATGGAGAAGAAGAAGCCTAATAACCAGCAGTTGACTGAAGCCAGGGACTTGTTCGATACATTGACTTTTTCTTTAATTAAAATAAAAATGGGAAACTACTATGCAAAACGCTCTGTATATATTGATCAGAATGTAGTCAATACCCTTTTAATAAGTGTGGTGATGAGGACGATTGAAAACAGAACGAGTAGTGACCCCTGTGTAAAAAGAATGGCTGAAGTTTGTAAACTGGAAGACATTTTGGATATCGTTTGTTCTGGCAGTACTATTCCGGGTCATTGGGAAACGATTGTAAACTAAACATTTAAAGTGGTCCTGGAATCTTCATTTTCCGAAACACTCTGTAACATTATCTCAGAAATGAAACAAACATCAAAAGTGTATCATGTGCTCTCAGTGTATGCTCTGTTTGTAGATGTAATGCATCTCTGTGCAGAAAGCAGCATACACATGAATATTCTGACTGAAGTGAAAAAACTCCATCACGATATCTCCAGTCATATGGGGAATTCTAAGCTGGAGACGGTCCTGGGGATGTTACAATCAGTATAACTATTGATTTTGTGTGTGAAAAAAAAAAAATGTAAATAGGACATTTTAAAAAAATAAAAAAAGTGGTTTTTACATTTAAGAACTGTTGTCTTCATTATACACTGAACACAAATATAAATGCAACCCTTTTGTTTTTGCTCCCATTTTTCATGAGATGAACTCAAAGATCTAAAACATTTTCTATATACACAAAATAACCATTTCTCTCAAATATTGTTCACAAATCTGAAAAAATCTGTGATAGTGAGCACTTCTCCTTTGCCGAGATAATCCATCCCACCTCACAGGTGTGGCATATCAAGATGCTGATTAGACAGCATGATTATTGCACAGGTGTGCCTTAGGCTGGCCACAATAAAAGGCCACTCTGAAACGTGCAGTTTTGCTTTATTGGGGGCGTCTGGGGGGGTCCGAAAACCAGTCAGTATCTGGTGTGACCACCATTTGCCTCACGCAGTGCAACACATCTCCTTCGCATAGAGTTGATCAGGTTGTTGATTGTGGCCTGTGGAATGTAAAGTATAAGTGTCTGCAGTTAAAGATTTATCTGAACAAGACACTTATACTTTACATAAACCTGCCTGCCAGGACAGGGGATGTGTTGTTCGTTTTGTAAATACTGTTACACACACACATAGCATGTTGATCAAATTGATTCATTATGTAATTAAAACATTTGGCTAATGTTAACGCTTTGTTAATTTAAACAAAAGATATGTTGTGTCTGTTCATTTTGTAATTACTCACCACTCATACGCTACTACAACACTTTCAATGTTTCAGACTGCAATTTGTATACAATACATTAACTAATTTAGCCACAAAATAG
>NW_022989854.1:155000-212500 GCF_902827175.1 Gymnodraco acuticeps
CAAATTCTAGCTCACCCGAGCTGGTTTCTCCAAAATGACCTACCCCACCTTTAAGTTATGTTGATGTATGGCTGATGAGATCTACTGGAGGGGAAGGTAATACTCATCAATGTAGTGTGTGCGTGTCAGAGTTCCCGTTAGCCGGTAATTACCGGACTACGACCGGTAAAATATGCTGAAGGCCGGCAAATCTAAATCTCTCCGCTCAAAGTGTCCGGTCAAATATAATTTCCCCTTAGCGCAATACCGCATCAGTTGCGCAACTTGCGCCACTTATGTGACAGACAAGAATAGTCAATTCTAATCTCTAACACTTAATGTGGAGAAAGAGATGTCCTGTATGGGTTGATTGTGCGTTGATCTGTTGGTAATGCCTCGGGGTTCCGGTGGGCATGTAAACAAATGTATAATGCTGCGCTATACTTTGCGGCCTCACCCAGTTGCATAGCGACACTTATTGTTTAGGTGTCTTTTAATAAGCAGGTAGTCATATCATTAGCTAGAACTAGCTGGATCTGATCGATATGGACATAAACGCGAGTGAAGTCTAATCTGACGGGAGAGAGAGATCAGCTGCTGCTGACGAGACGACACGCAGCTCTGCATGATCACCTGCAGCGGTGAGCGGAACAAAAGCAGGGCCGCCTTAATGCACGGGCTGACCTGGGCTGAAGCCCAGGGGCCTATCATGAGCCAATTAAAAAAAATGTTTTTTAAAAATTCAAATATATATATTTTAACTAAACAAAGTCTTGGCTTTCAGAATATGAAACTTTTATTTCCAAAACCACACGATAAATACATTTTTGAAGCTCTGCTGTTCCACAGCGCAGCCCCCCTCCCTCCGACTGACATTATGAATGTAAGGCGTATAGTAATCATAGATAACACGGCAGGGTCCGTTACAGTTTGTTTTCATCTGATTTAAAATAAACAAAGTCTTGGTTTTCAGAATATTAAACTTGTTTCGGCAAATTCAGATGATAAATACAACTTTGAAGCTTCGGCATAATTACAAGCGGAGAACGGAGTAACTTGACGTCACAGCAAGCATAACAACAGCCGTGTTTCTCGTGAGTGTTTTCCCCGGGAAACAAACACAATACACACAAACGCAAAATTACACACACACACACACACATGTATACACACACACACTCGCAAGCTTCCCCCAGACCAGTAATCCAAACAAAAATATCTTCCCTCCATACTATTTTGATCATTTGCTCCGCTAATCAATCAGATCGATGGATTCCAGAGATGACTCCGTAACAGTCAGTGGGCACCACTTAACAGCCAATCAGAATGAGAATATGCTTCACATGTGACTTATTCAAATTGTGAGTGATTGAGTGACAGATGAAGGTTGTTTAGGAGAAAATGTCAGAGAAGAAAAAGTTTGAGAGTGGCGCTC
Source organism: Gymnodraco acuticeps (assembly GCF_902827175.1). NCBI lineage: Eukaryota > Metazoa > Chordata > Actinopteri > Perciformes > Bathydraconidae > Gymnodraco > Gymnodraco acuticeps. Next base: position 156,415 of record NW_022989854.1, read on the forward strand.
GGGAAAGGAAATTGTTGAGGGAAAAGGAGTTTCGAGACAAGCAGCTATTACAAAACATGCCGAAGCCTACAGGTTATTTTAAACCTGTAGGCCAGGATGAGGAGGAAGGAGGACAGATGAGTTCTGTACCGAGCGCCAGCGGTGCCGGTCGCGGGGCCTCGGAGCCAAATAGGCCGTCTGGTTCTGATAGCGATGGAGTAGCGGGAGAGGAAAAACAAACAGGAGGGACATTATCTGTTGGAGGAGATGAGAGGACGACGAGGACTTGCTACGTGGAGGGGAGTCAACGGCAACCGGACAGATACATGAGGGAGGCCCGATACGTCACTCATCTGGAGGAGAGGACCAGGCGCGCGTAGAGCAGAGTGGAGAAGTGCGATCACAGAGCCTGCCGAGGCTATAAATGACTTTGATTTGTCAGCCCCAGGGCCTGATGGCAGGTTAAGGCGGGCTTGAACAAAACACACACTTCAGGTTAGAATATCACACGTAGCTATTTTAATGACCTCTCAAACTACCTAAACTAGTTATAGATATGTTTAGTTTTACTGTCGGGTCACTCATTACTGGATCTGCGAGCTGCATGATACTGACGGGCTGTCAGGAGAGGGAGAGAGCGCTCCGTTTATTATTCCTGTGTTATTGTAAGTTACTGTTCACTTTTGAATAATGTAGTTAATCTACTATAATTAGTTTGTTTAATATCGAATCATACCAATTAGTTTTAAAGCTCAATAAATAACAAAGAAGACCTTTGACCGGCACTTTTCAAATTTTGTCCGGAAGATTTAAACTTTAACGCACATGTTGACCGGCGAAAAAATATTCTAACGGGAACTCTGGTGTGTGTGTGTGTGTGTGTGTGTGTGTGTGTGTGTGTGTGTGTGTGTGTGTGTGTGTGTGGTGTGTGTGTGTGTGTGTGTGTGGTGTGTGTGTGTGTGTGTGTGTGTGTGTGTGTGTGTGTGTGTGTGTGTGTGTGTGTGTGTGTGTGTGTGTGTGTGTGTGTGTGTGTGTGTGTGTGTGTGTGTGTGTGTTTTGTGTGTGTGTACCTGTTCACAGTGAAGTTCTCAAAGCCAAAGATGTCCAGCAGTCCGATGGAGCGTCTCAGAGCTTTGGGCTGTGAGGATGTTGGCTTGTAAATGGCTGCATTGATCTTCTCCACGATCCACACAAACAAACGACCGTAGATTCCCTGCACACACACACACACACACACACACACACACACACACACACACACACACACACACACACACACACACACACACACACACACACGACATCATTGAACACTTTAAAGGTCCCTTGCAGGGTCTCAGACTTCTATAGGGCTAAATGCCAGTTTTTGTTTGTCTTGTTCTGTTTGCAGTTGACAAGAATCACATGACTGCACAGGATCTATATAACCCACTCAGAAAGATATCAATACTCCAGCAATAACAAAGAATATTGCTTGATAATAAACAAACTGTAGTTATTGGCTCATATGTAGGCCTCATATGTAGGCCCTTGAATGACTACTATAAGAAATATGAATGAAAGGCGTCTTTATTAATCTGGTTTCACCTTAACGAAGGCGTCCCGTACGTCCAGAGCCTGCTCCATGCTGAGGGGGGTGGACACCGTCTCCCCTCTGGTGATCAGAGTTCTGCTGGTCAGACAGTTCATCAGGTCCTTACCATCCACCTGACACACACACACACACACACACACACACACACACACACACACACACACACACACACACACACACACACACACACACACACACACACACACACACACACACACACACACACACACACAGGAGAGGGAAAGAGGGAGGTATAATTACATCCACTTTGTTATAGATTTGATGAAATACCTGACCTGAAGCCCCCTCCGTTATGGTATTGGTATTAATGGGGACGAATCCCGATGGGCCGGTACTGGACGTCCCGCACAAACATACGTGGACGTACTCAAGAACGACGCAGGAGCACAAATTACCAATGAACTGGCCAGATGTATGGAGAACCGGGATGACTGGAAGCGACGATGGAGGGCTCGTCTGAGGACGACCTAGAGAGAAGTGGGCCGGTCGGACGATGTTGTCCGGTCGGATAAGTCTAGCACTAGCACCCCCCCCTCCCAGTCCACCCCTGCCTGAAAGTGTGTGTGTGTGTGTGTATACCTCCAGTAGAGTAGCAGTAGTGGTCAGGTGAGGGCTGCGGACCACCTCACAGGCATCCAGGTTATCATAGGTACGAGCTGCAGAGTATATATATAACAATTCATTATGAATGAACACATTGAGTGAGAAACATGTTTTTAATAATAATGGTAGTATAACACAATCAAGGAATGCTTTAAAAAAAAATGGTTTCCTTATCAGTTATCCAACCTTTCTGATAGATAGCTGTTGTGTTTGTATCTTGACTAGTACGATTACTGTACTTTACTTTAAGTATTTTATTTTGGGACTTAAAAAGGGATTTAAAAAAAAGAAGAAAGATATATAAGCAAGCAACACCAAACTCATATTTATGTTTTACCTTCATATCTGAGGTTTCCCATGTGCAGAATAGTAGCCAGCAGTTTATAAATCTCCCAGTTTTCTTTGTCAGTGAACATTAGTACCTGCAGAACAGAACAAAGTCAATCCTGTCCTAAAATGCACCTTCAAGTTTCTTTAAAGTACGAGAATTCACTCTCATCAAATGAAGAATTCTAGTAGCTACTACTGACAAAGTGAGCCACACTTGGATCTGCTCCATAGAGAGCGAGTGGTTCCAGTACCTTCATGGCAGAGCGGATGTTGGAGTACTCCTTCAAGTCGTCTCGGCCGTCACACACTGTACATTTACCCTGAAACAGACAGAGGGGCACATATTAAACATCAGCAATTTGGCAGACTTTTAGGAAAATGTTCCCCTTTTTATTTCAGCCTTTGCTGTTTGACTGTAAAGGACAAAACAAAAGCGGTGTTTTCTAATGGTTTATATCCCTAAACCCTTTCTGATTCAAACTCAAAATATTGTTTGTGGAAGTATCTCATCTTCCTGTGTACCCTGTGAAAGTTGTTTCATCTACTGTTCCATATAATCACAAATGCTCATGGTCATCTACTGCACAGTCAAAATATGGAATCTGTTTCCTAAGTCGTAACCATCAATGTTCCTGACAGTTCTGTACTACACATTGAACATCTAAATGTTATTTGGTATGAACAAATGATACAAAGTAAATCAATACAGACAATAGGTCACTTTGTTTCACTTTATAAAAATACGTTTAGGTATCCAATTCTAAACGGCAGGATTCTACTTAAAAAGGCTGCAGGGATAAATATATGTAGAAAAGGATTCTGGGGATTATATTAAGGATACCAATTGTGTTGATGCTCATTTCTGTGATGGAAACATGAGAGGAGCTAAACTGGAACAGATCTGACTTCAACAGCTGATGTTTTACATGAATGTGTGTTATAGCTGGTGGGAGTAACTCAACTCTTTATAATATCTGACTTTTCAAGAATAACGTTTATTTTTAGTTTATTACTGTGCACTGACTTAGCGACAGGATGTTGGGACAGTTTCCTGTTGTGACCGTTTACTAACTAAAAATCTCAAATCTTAACTCCTGCAATATATGACAATGGCTAATGTCTGACGGCTGACATGATGCAGAGTGAGCCCCACCATGGTCAGGTAGGTGTAGTCGCTGGCTCTGCTCAGCCCCAGTTTCTTCTTCTCCTCTGGAGTCATGCCCTTCAGCATGCAGTAGAAGACGTGGTAGTTCCTCTCATCGTGGGCCTGCAGAGAGAGAACACAGAACGTTTACTCAAACATGAGATTCACATTCACAGCAGCACACAGAAAACAGATAAATAACTATTCGAAGGAGAAAATAAACTAAGAAATTAAAGTATAGAGATTTATAAAGCAATATACATTATGTAGAATAAAGTACCTTAGACTATAAGCCATACGTCATGTGGTGTAGCAGCAGTATTTAGGTACAGGTATGACTAGTACATTATAATATATTAAAGTATAAACTATGTTTATGTCAGTCAGAGCTGGTTGATGTGGCCAGGGAAAGGAAAGTTTGGGGCTCTCTGCTGGAACTGCTACCCCCGCGACCCGACCACGGATAAGCGGGAGAAGATGGATGGATGGATGTTTATGTGCAATATATGGCATGTACACATACTTAAAGCGAATTATACATTGCTATAAAACACAACAAAAAATGTCATTAAATACAAAAATCTCAATGTTGCAGTGATTTGGTATTTGGTTTGAAAAAAAATTAAACAATATAATAAAGTAGCTATATTAAAATAATGTTATGTTACTTTGGACCTTTGCAGCACATTGTTAATGATTCAGAAATATATATTTGACTGTTGTTTTTGTTTATTAGTGACTAGATGGCCTAGACATCGTCCCTCCAGCGACTAACCTGGCAACTTTAAAAAGGTGTTGGTTTTGTCTGAATGTTTTGGTTATGTAAATATCAGACAGGATATTGAATGATAATTTTTCATTCACAGTTAGTCGCTGAGGGAAGGCTGCAGAGTTTGAACACGTGTCATCACTCGGTACCTGTCTGCACACTCTGGATTTCTCCAGCAGGTACTGCTCTATCTTGGCTCCCTCTATGGCTCCTCTCTTGTTGAAATGGATGTCGATGTATTTCCCAAAACGAGACGAGTTGTCATTGCGGATTGTTTTGGCGTTGCCAAAGGCTGGAAGACAAACAGTAGAACAGCACAGTCATGTGGATGCATAATGAACCTGTGTGAATATTTTGTTTGTGTGTTTTCTGTGTGTGAACATATTAAGAACCACAACTTTCAGACAGAGTTGCGGTTCAGTGTCGTGTGTGTGTGTGTTCCCACCTTCTAGTATAGGGTTTGCCTCCAGCACCTGTTGCTCTATCCAGGAGTGTTGCCCACTGATGGCTGCCAGGAACTGCAGGATCAGTTTGGTGCTTTCTGTCTTCCCTGCTCCAGACTCACCACTAACACACACACACACACACACACACACACACACACACACACACACACACACACACACACACACACACACACACACACACACACCACACACACACACACACACACACACACACACACACACACACACACACACACACACACACACACACATTGAAATACTATTTTGGACATTGCCTTATAAATCATGAATTGAAAGTGAAAGCTTCAGTGGGATTTCCCAGATATCAGGTGTAAAACTCAGATGTTTGTCACAGAGGAGTGTAGTCTCCACCTGATGATGCAGCACTGGTCGCGGTTGTTCCTCTGCATGTTGAAATAACAGTTGTCAGCAATGGCAAAGATGTGAGGCGGCATTTCTCCGATCTTCTTGTTGGTGTAGAGGCGGATCTGGTCGGCTGTGTAGATGGGCAGCAGCTGGTAGGGGTTCACAGCCACCAGGATGGAGCCGGTGTACGTCTGCCCAGAGACAGGGAGGGGGACTCATTTATGGCTTTAAGGGAGAAGCTCACCCTCAAAATGAACATGTATATATAAACTACTTTGAACTTGTACTAGGATGCAAATTACCTACAGCCCACTGATACCAATGCATATTTGTATTGTCCTTTTGAATTCATAACATAACAAATCAATAAAACAAATGTTTTTTGAACATTTGAAGTAATAAACATCAAACTCGTTTCAGCTGATCCCTGGAGGGCCCTCTTGTCAGCACTCTTCTTACAGCATGTGGATTTGTACTTGAAATGAAAATCAAATCAAGTCTGTAATCAAATGTATTAAACACGTCAGATCTTCAGCAGCACGTAGAGAGGCTGGAGGAGGTGATGCAGGGTTCTTCGCTCAGAGGGTGAAGGCTGACAATGAGAACGTATCAGTCCTCGCTACGAGGGAACAGACGGTTATGTTGGAAACACCCAACATGCACCTTGGCTGCAGCGCTGGGAGAATTAGTGCCATAAAACATGACACCTGCAACACTTCAATGATTAAGAGACGTATCTATTTATCCTTCCCAGCACAATTCATTTCATTGATTTCAGTCATGACATATTGCAATTTTTACAGAATTGACCATCTTTCATTTGTAAGCAATCTTTCAATCAATTCTTTCAGATAAACTATTGTTTGATTACTTGAACTCAGAATAGACACATCCATATTCTGTTTGTTGTCACATCTATCTTTTTTGTGTTTCATGGAATCATTCATACACACAGTGTTATTTGTTGTTCTATTTCGTCCCTACTGACTGCCAGAGGCGGTGCTTTAGCACTGGATGTGTCCATCGCGCGCATGCGCAGCTCGAGTACCAATACCAACAAAGTCACCTGTGACCCACGTGACACCGGCTATATCAGCCGGTGTCGTCAGTGGATCTGTTCCTTTCATCTTCTCGCTGCGCGAGAGTACCTTGGCTACATTTTTTGTAGCCTACAGCGTTCGTTCGGTTGGAATATTTGTTAAGGATTCTCTGCAAACAGCTGGCTGCGTGCAGCTTCGCGACTCATCCAGTCGGGGCCGCGGGTTTACCCGTCCTCTAGGAGCTGTGGCTGGCTGCGCAGAGACTTCGTTCGGACAGGTTGGTGTCGGCTTGGTTGGTGATGGCAGTGTTTTCGCTCCCTCTCCCAGCCTAGTTGTCCCATTACTGTCTGTTTTGTTTTTGGGCTTCAACTTTTATGGTGACGGAGGTGTTTCCGCTCCCTCTCCCAGGAGTTGCCCTTGCTGTGCTTTTGTACTTATTCTGCGAACTTCATTAGCATTGAGCTAGTTAGCAGTAGCGCTGCAGCCACTCGGCTGACGCCGTGTTAAGCACCGGAGTTTCCCGTGCTGTTTTTTCTTTAGAAGCCAGTTTCCGGTCTTAGCTTGTGTAAAGCTTCTTGATTTGGGGTGTAGCTACATCCCCTTTGTTTGTTCGGCGAGTAGCAGCACCGCTCTACTCTTCCCGTTCAGCAGGTTGGCATTCGTCTTTAATTTAACCAGTGAAGGTAGTGCTCTCGCCCCCGCTCCTGGTAGACGCCAAACTACCTTGTGTATTCCTTTAAGCAGGTAGCTGGTGAAGGTTGTGCTCTCGCACCCGCTCCCGGTTACGCTGCATCTGGCATTCGTGTTTAATTTAACCAGTGAAGGTAGTGCTCTCGCCCCCGCTCCTGGTAGACGCTAAACTACCTTGTTTATTCCTTTAAGCAGGTAGCTGGTGAAGGTTGTGCTCTCGCACCCGCTCCCGGTTACGCTGCATCTGGCATTCGTGTTTAATTTAACCAGTGAAGGCAGTGTTCTCGCCCCCGCTCCTGGTAGACGCTAAACTACCTTGTTTATTCCTTTAAGCAGGTAGCTGGTGAAGGCTGTGCTCTCGCACCCGCTCCCGGTTACGCTGCATCTGGCACTCGTGTTTAATTTAACCAGTGAAGGCAGTGTTCTCGCCCCCGCTCCTGGTAGACGCTAAACTGCCTCGTTTATTCCGTTGAGCAGGTAGCTGGTGAAGGCTGTGTTCTCGCCCCCGCTCCTGGTAGACGCTAAACTGCCTCGTTTATTCCGTTGAGCAGGTAGCTGGTGAAGGCTGTGTTCCCGCACCCGCTCCCGGTTACCCTGCATCTGGCATTTGTCTTAAATTAACCAGTGAAGGCAGTGTTCTCGCCCCCGCTCCTGGTAGACGCTAAATTGCCCGGTTCCCGTTAAGCAGGTAGCTGGTGAAGGCTGTGTTCCCGCACCCGCTCCCGGTTACGCTGCATCTGGCACTCTGCCAGGGGAGCTGTTTGGGTCAGCTGCCCTGGAGGCGCTGGAGCGCGCTGCCCAAGCTAGGCAGACCAGGCAGCAGCTCTCGGGTCTTCGCAGACCCGTGGCCACTCCCAGCAGGCCATGGGGCCGCTCTAGCAGCCGCACTCAGCCACCGGCTTACAGGGGTGGTCTGCAGAGGTCCCAGCGGCCCACTCAACCGGCCGATGGCTTTCGTGCCCCAGGTCGCCTGGCTTCCAGGCGGACTCGTGCTTCAGAGCCTTACCGGCGCCCCCCAGGGGGCCCCAGGGGCCGGGGGGCTAGGCCCTGAAGTCCCGAGGCCGGTCGTCTGCTGTTTTTCCCAGCAGCAGCTCAGCTACTGGGCTGCCTGTACTTCCGACCCTTGGGTGATTTCCACCCTAACCCAGGGCTACGAATTGCAGTTCCGACGCCGGCCCCTAGCCTTCGGCCGGGTCAGTATGACAGTTGTCAACGACCCGGCGAAGGCCTTAGCTCTGGCCCAAGAGTTGTCCGTCCTCTTGGCCAAGGGCGCAATCGAGCCAGTGGACCCCCTGCTTCAGGGCGGGGGGTTCTACTCGGCGTACTTTCTTGTGAGCAAGAAAGTTGGCGGATTCCGTCCAGTTCTGGACCTCAGAGGAATCAACAGATTCTTGAGGGTACTGCCCTTCCATATGCTAACCACAGCAGACACCCTTCGTGTTGTCACACAGGGGGAGTGGTTCACAACCGTGGACTTGAAGGACGCCTACTTCCACGTGCCAATTGCATCCCATCACCGGAAGTTCTTGAGGTTCGCCTTTCAGGGCCGACATTATCAGTTCCGGGTGCTTCCCTTTGGTCTCTCCCTCTCTCCAAGGGTGTTCACCAGGGTTGTAGCGGCAGCGCTCGCTCCCCTGCAGGCACAGGGCATGAAGGTCCTGCCATATCTGGACGACTGGCTGGTTTGCACGCCGTCCCGGGCCCAAGTGGCCCAGGATACGGCGCGCCTCTCATCCCATGTAGCCCGGTTGGGCCTAACAGTGAACGCCGGGAAGAGTTGCCTGGACCCTTCCCAACAGGTCACTTACCTGGGGATGGTCCTAGACTCGGTCGCCATGAGGGCCTACTTGACACCTCGTCGTGTGGACGACATTTCCCACCATCTTCGCATCTTCAGACTGGGCAAGAGGGTGCCTTACATCCAGTTCCTCCGGCTCTTAGGCAGACTGACAGCTGCCTCAGCCGTTGTGCCCTTGGGCATGCTATCACTGCGCCCCATGCAGATGTGGCTCAACAACTTTCGCTTGGACGCCAAGCGGCACAGGCACAAGAGAGTCAGGGTGTCTCAGCGGTGCCTCCCACTCTCTGTCCCGCTGGAGGGACAGGGCCTATCTTCTGATGGGTGTGCCTATGGGCGCCATCCCATCCCGCCGGGAGACGGTCACTGTGGATGCATGTCTCTCGGGGTGGGGTGCGGTGTGGCAGGCCAGGACTGTGCAGGGGCAGTGGCATGCCCAGGAAGGTGCACACCATATCAATGTGCTGGAGCTGCGGGCTGTGTTGCTCGCACTCATGCACTTTTTACCCCAACTGGCGGGCAGGCATGTGCTCATTCGTTCGGACAACATGTCCGCCGTTGCCCAAATCAACCACCAGGGGGGCACCAGGGCCACACAGCTGCTCCGTGTTTCACAGAGCCTCTTGCCTTGGGCGCTCCCCCGCCTCGCCAGTCTGCAGGCAGTCTTTCTGCCAGGAGACCTGAATCAGGTCGCAGATTTCCTCTCACGGCGCAAGCCTCCACCGGGGGAGTGGAGGCTTCACCCAGAGGTGGTGGAGACAATTTGGAGCCTTTTCGGCAGGGCCGAGGTGGACCTCTTTGCCTCAGAAGAGTCGAGGCACTGCCCCCTCTGGTTCTCCTGGACGGAGGTGACCAGCCCGTTGGGTCAGGATGCCCTGGCGCACGACTGGCCGGACACTCTCCTGTATGCCTTCCCGCCGCTGCCTCTGATACTGCAGACGCTTCAGAGGGTCCTTACTCAGGGGCACAGGCTCCTTCTGGTCACCCCCCGCTGGCCGGGGAGAGTCTGGTTCCCACTGCTGCGCAGTCTCTGCTGCAGCCCACCTTGGCGTCTCCCCGACAGGAAGGACCTTCTGTCACAGCTCAAGGGTCAGATCTGGCGTCCCGACTCTCACCGCCTTCAGCTCTGGGTTTGGCCTCTGCAGGGCCCAACCCACTGTTGAGCGGCGTCACGGCATCAGTCAGGGAAACTATCCTGAATGCCAGAGCTCCATCCACTCGGGCACAGTATGAGTGCAAATGGAAGCTCTTCTCCCACTGGTGTGTGAGTAAGGCTGAGAATCCGGGGCATTGCTCCGTGGCCACCATTTTGGAGTTCCTGCAGTCCCTTCTGGAGAGTGGACGTTCTCACTCCACTTTGAAGGTGTATGGCTGCGATCTCTGCCCGACATGTCGGAGTCGATGGCGCCACAGTGGGGCGCCACAGGTTGGTGTCCCTCTTTCTAAGAGGGGCTCTACGGCAGCGTCCCCCTAGCACCCCAAGGACCCCGGCTTGGGACCTGCCCCTAGTGCTGAATGCCCTATCATCTCCGCCCTTCGAGCCCCTGGCCCAGGTCGGGCTTAAGTGGCTGTCCCTGAAGGCAGCATTTCTGCTTGCCGTAACCTCAGGGAAGCGAGTAGGAGAGCTTCATGCCCTCTCCGTAAGCAGTACATGCCTGAGGTGGAACTCCGATGACTCGGGCGTTACCCTCTGGCCGAATGTGGCGTTCCTGCCCAAGGTGCTTCCACTAGCCCACTCCAATCGGCCTATCCAGCTGGCACGCTTTAACATTCCACAGGAGAGCGGCACACCTGAGTTGCTGTGCCCTGTGCGTGCCCTGAGGGCGTATATTGATGCTACAGCCGGTATACGGCAGTCAGAGCAGCTCTTCGTTTGCCATGGCGGCACTAAGAAGGGTCGTGCTCTCTCTAAGCAACGGCTGTCCCACTGGGTGGTTGATACCATCACACATGCCTATGGGACCAGTGGCCGCCCCCTGCCATCAGGGGTGAGATGCCACTCTACAAGAAGCATCTCAACATCGTGGGCTGCCCTAAGAGGGGTGCCCCTGGAGACCATCTGTACCGCGGCATCATGGGCGTCTTCTGGCACATTCTCCAGGTTCTACCGAGTCAATGTCGCCACTCCTCACCCTCTGGGTGTGGTCCTGTTGCCAAGCTCCGCTGCTTCCAGCTAGGTGAGTAAGTGCTTGGATTCTTCATGACATGGTTGGTATAGGTCATCCAGTGCTAAAGCACCGCCTCTGGCGGTCAGTAGGGACGAAATAGAACGATGGTTACGGCTGTAACTACGGTTCTATGAGTCCCAGATGACCGCCAGAGTATCCTGTCACTCAGAATTCTTGTGTGCTCGCGAGAAGATTCTGGGAACAGATCCACTGACGACACCGGCTGATATAGCCGGTGTCACGTGGGTCACAGGTGACTTTGTTGGTATTGGTACTCGAGCTGCGCATGCGCGCGATGGACACATCCAGTGCTAAAGCACCGCCTCTGGCGGTCATCCGGGACTCATAGAACCGTAGTTACAGCCGTAACTATCGTTATCATGGTTGTAATCAGCTTGTATTGCTAACAATGGCTAACAAAGCTAACACTTCAGGTGTGACAGTATTCCCAGTTTAAATTATCACATAATTAAAGGATTTCATTTGCTCTATTCGATAATGGGATTGACTAAATGATATCCGCTGACTTTCTTTGCAAAATGTACTGTAAGCATTTGTCACACTATAAAATGAATCCAATAATTCATTTTCAATTGAAGCCAGAGACAGATGACTGATAACATGAAACATTCAAAGCGTGCACCATACATGCGGTGTACAGACACAGCTCAATAGGGAATACTGTGTGTTGCATGTGCATCAAATAGCCTTATTATTAGTAGTGCTTTATTTTCTGCAGTCTCTCTCATGCTTGACGTGCAGGAGCGGACTTACCCTGCCACCACAGTTAGTCTTCAGAGGAAACAGGAAAAGGTAGGAGAGAAGAAAATGGGCGAGAGAAAGAATAGGAAGCAAGAAGATGAGAGCGGAAAAACAGCAGATGGGTGAGGCTGGACTTGTGACGGGGGGAGCTGATAAAGCTCGAGGAGACCTTTGGGTGTAAAAATACTGCAGTAGCCTAGTGTTGGTGTGAATGGATTCAGGTAAGATATTGTCATTTATACTTTAAAGGTATAACCTTCAGAAACACGAACCTACTGATATCCTTTCTCAGTATAATATATGACTTCGTATTACACATATAATAGGCTAGGCCTATACTGTTATGATGAAAATAATTGATAAGACATATATCAATTTACAGTTTGAAACCTTCAATTTGTATTTCGAATGCTTGTTATCATCCTCGTTTTTGATCAAATCTGAAAAGAACTGCTGAAAAACAGGCCTGCAGCAGCAATATTTTATACTATACTAGTAATAGTACTGCAGTAACACTCAGATGAGCCTCCCTGTGTATCTGATCAGCATGTTATACCCAGCTAGCGGGGAACGTTCTTACAACTTTGGCTAACATTACCTACAGGTTCTAATAATGTTTTAAAGAAACGTTTTAATCTGATGTTCAAAGAACCTTTTTAGGATGTTTATTATTTCAAATAATGTTCCTATAAGGTTTAAGGTTAACTAAGACATAACGTTTTAACTGCAACATTCAGAGGATGTTTTGAGGATGTTATTAAGGCCTGAGATGACAGAAGGTGTTTTATAAAATGTTCCTTTAATGTGATAATTATGTTAACAAAGGTGGAACGTTTTGCCTGCAACATTCTAAGGATGTGTTGTGGACGTTGTTGGGGTAACACATTAAAGATGTTCTTTATAAAACGTTCCCTCAATGTTACATGATAACAAATGAAGAACAATCTCCAAGCAACATTCTGAAAATGTTTTCAGGATGTTATTCTTTTTTTATAAAACGTTCCTGTGATGGCAAATTAACATGGTCATGGTCAACGTCAGATTTATTTCTAGAGCGCTTTTTAAAAAAAAACGTGTTGCTTTTGTTTGAAAAGGGTGTTTAAAAAAAATCTAATGTCACCATATTTTCCTTTTGAATAAAACCAACAAGCACGTATTTCATGATAAGCTGTAAGCCGATATTGCATGTTTGCGCTGGCATGTGTGAGTTCCCAGCTAGACATTTTTGGTTCTCAAAAAATTCTGAGAATGTTACCATTCATTGTTCTAGGAATGTTTTCAGCGGGACGTTAGGTTCTTCTGCAAGGTAGGATAACCATCCATCCATCCATCTTCTCCCGCTTATCTGTGGTCGGGTCGCGGGGGTAGCAGTTCCAGCAGAGAGCCCCTCACTATTGCGGTAAGCGTGTTGTCACTTCCGGGCTATCCTGTGTGCTTGCTCTGCTGCTGATAGCTTATATTATTTTAAATTAAATCGATCGTTTTTACAATTCTTGATCACGGCAGCTACCTGACGTTATAATCACATGTTACTACAGCTTAAGCACTCACAACTCTCCTTCTCTTAGCGACTGTAACTCCACAGTTGCTTACACTTCTTTCGGTTTTGCTAACGGTAGCTACTTTAGCTTGATAGCTAACCATGGCTACTTCCCCACCCTCGGGTGCTATTTCCTGTTCTATCTGTCTTGTGTTTGGCTATTTCCCTACCTCCTCTACTGGTACCGATAGGCCTGCGTGTGTTAAATGTAGTACAGTTGCTAGGTTGGAGGCGGGAATCATAGCCATAGAAGCCCGGCTCCGCTTTTTAGAAAGTGACTCAGCTACATTAAAACCCATGATAGTCGGTATAGACCGGCAAGAAGTAGCTTGTACTTGCCGTCCCCCGGCAACTCCCGAGCAGCTAGGAGACTGGGTGACTGCTCAGAAGGGGCATAAAGCGAGACTCGCAGGTCCCCACCAACCCGTTCACGTATCTAACAGATATTCCCCACTCAGCAGACACCCGCTGAGAAGCCAACTCTGGTTATTGGTAGCTCGATTATGAGACACGTGAATTTAGAGACCGAAGCCTCCACAGTCACATGCATTCCGGGGGCCAGAGCGGGCGACGTTGAGGCGCATCTTAAACTGCTGGCTAAGAATAAACGTAAATACAGTAGGATTGTTATTCACGTCGGTGGTAATGATGTTCGTTTACGCCAATCAGAATGCACCAAACTTAATGTGGAGTCGGTGTGTAGTTATGCTAAAACAATGTCGGACACCGTAATCTTCTCTGGTCCCCTCCCCAATCTGATCAATGACGACATATAGCCGCATGTCATCATTTCAGCGCTGGATGTCTTGGTGGTGCCCAGCAAACAATGTGGGCTTCGTAAATAATTGGACAGCCTTCTGGGGAAGATCTGATTAAGAGAGATGGCATTCATCCTACTTTGGAAGGTGCAGATCTCATTTCAGCAAACATTTCAGGGCGTTGTGGACGTAATCCATGACAAAGTGGAGTTGAGACCAGGAGGCGGAGTCGCAGTTTTATATGTTTCTCTGCGCTCTCTCCAATAAAATACCCAATATTAACGGTGTGTGTGTCTGCCCAAGGACAATTTAAAGTAAAACCTAATAGAGGTGTCACACATAATAACTTAATAAAAGTAAATGTAACAACTACTACAGTGCAACAAAACAGGAAGATTAAATGTGGTCTCTTAAACATAAGATCTCTAGCATCTAAAGCAGGGATCTTCAACTAAAATTCAACGAGGTGACGTCCAGTTAGAGAAAATGTCCCCATGCAAAGGTCCGGAACATCAAAATGTCTAAGTTGCTTCATGAATTAGTGTGATATATATTGAAGTGACCTGTAGCTTTATCAACGTCTGCATGTAATCAACAACTGACTGCCAATCAAATAAAGAAAGTACAATTCAAAAACAACAATATTTATTGTCAATTAACATTGAACTCTACAGATATACAGTAAGTACTGTGGATATGTGTAATGTTCCTCTCGGGCTGCATTTACAAATAAAATAGAGACAATAAATAAAATAGCTTTTGAAAATATGTGCATCTTAAAAGTGCTTAATTTTAGATAAATAAAATAAAGTGTAGCAGCAGCTTGAGTTTCCCTTTTTCTTTGTTAACCGTTTCACATCATGACTTAACAGTTTCAGACGATTATAGAACAATATCAGTCTTTACACATCATAGCAATTGAACAGTTTCAAAGTTTCTCTTTCTTTCCCTCTTATATTGCAGTCTCTCACTCACAGTGCGAGAATTGAGCTGGAGCTTATCCTGCCAGGAGTTTGTAAATCTGGGTTGACATGGAGTCAGGGCCATTCTCATACACATGCAGGTGCTCATTGGTTACAGTGATGCAAACACAGGTATGGTGAAAAAAGAGAGAACTATTCCAAGCAGAAAAAAAACAGCGTAATATACCATCTGACAAAGGCCTGTGCTATAATGCTTCAATTAACTGCTATTCTTTATAATATACTCAGATCAATAGGAGACAGAGATGTTAAGTTATAAATCAAGGGTTTTTATTATTATTTACAGCAGGGGTGGAGAACCTTTTTCCTTTCAATTTTTACAACATCCTCCGAGGGTCGTACAAATGATTGAACTCAACTTTGCTTAAAAAAACTAAAATCACAGCCCATTCATTTGGCCTTTCTTTCATGCTGTGCAAAGAAAAAGCAACCTCTTAATCCAGATATCTCACCATGACTCACGTATGCATGCATGTGCACGGTGTGGCATGACCACCAAAACAGAAAGATATGGACACAAGATGTGTGCAAATTGTCAGAGAATATTTTAATCCGATCTCTTTGTGTTCATGAGGTTCTCAGCTTTTCTGAGAAACTGTTAATTTACAAACATATGCTGAACTAAGTCGCATATGCTCCTGCCTGTAACTTGAGGAGGACACAGGTCAAGAGGTCCTCTGCTTTCTGTGGGGGAGAAGTTTGGCACATTGTGAGTTTGGCACAACGGGTCTTTGTTCCAATGTCTGGTAATGATTAGGGGAAAGGCGGGCTTTTTAGATCCCTCCTTTAAAGATATATAGAGATGTTTCTACTCTTTGTCTTTAGAGTGTTGCTAGGTGGCTCACAAGGAAGTGTGATATACTTTGGGACCTCTCCGGCCGTATTCTACTCACAATAAATATCAGTGTTTGACTAAAGTCGCTCCAGTTTCCATCCTTTCTGCACAGAAGTTTCCATCACACAAATGTATTTAGTTTCCTATCCATGTGAACATGATTTAAGTGGGGGGGGGGACCTAACCTCCTCTAGGGGGGTCCGGGGGGATGCTCCCCCGGGAAGATTTTTTTTTAAATATTGAAGTTAAAAGCATCAATCTGGTGCACTTTGAGAGCAACATTAAGAGATCTATGGATACATCTCTCAACATCCATATGAAACAGAACTGTAAGCATATTTTTCTTTTCTTTATGGATATTTTACAAATCACTCCCCTTTTAAACTCTATTCTTGTTATTTTTAACAACTTTTTTGTTACTGTCATATAGTATTTTATAACTGTTTTTCATTTAGTCTCATTAATAACTATAATGATCATATCAAGGTGTGCCTTAACCTCACTGAGCTGAGGTTATTTGAGCCTCAGGAGAGAGCTCTCTTCCACCTGGTTGTAGAAAAGCTCTTTAAATTCGTTAGCATAGCTAGCTAACCAGATGCTAATAACAACAGATCGCCACTGTGCTTACAACTAAAGACACAGCCACGCAAACACTGCGGCATGTGTACGGCTCCTTATGGGTACTGCAATATTTGAAGGGCTGGAGCGGCGTTCCGGTGCTCTCTGTCAGCACTCCTTTCAGACGAGACATATACCACGTGAAGACACGTTACGCTCGTGTTGTGTTCAAGGAACCTGTCCTTGGCCAGGAAAAACAGGTACTCGCTTGTTTAATTATTTGTGCGGTCTAGATTTCTTCTTCTTTTTTGAAGTAAGAAGTTGTCCGTCCGTCAGTCTGACTGACTGACGGACGGACTCCCCCCCCCCCCCCCCCCCCCCCAAAATGAAAACTTTTCGGTTCTCCACGAATTACACAAGTCACCCAAATCAGCGTTAAAAAAGCGGGAGGCGCAGAAAAATCCCCTATTAATGTATTGATTATAGCTCCGGGTCCGTATAGGTCGGCGTCTAGGTCCGTATCCGGACCGCGGTCCGCCTGTTGCCGACCCCTGATCTAAAGCAATATTGATACATTATTTAATATCAGATTATAATGGTTGAGACATGAAGAATATGTCAGCATAAATTAAGCCACTCCACCCAGCCATATCAATACTCATATTGCTCGAGACACAGGCCGAGGAGGTGGAGTTGCAGCAATCTTTGACTCAAATGTACTTATCAATACTAAACCAAAATTAAATTATACCTCCTTTGAAAGCCTCGTTTTTAGTCTTACGCATCCGACCTGGAAAACTTTGCAGCCAATCTTATTTGTTACAGTGTACCGTGCACCAGGTCCTTATTCAGAATTCTTATCAGAATTCTCTGAGTTTTTATCAACTTTGGTACTTAAAACAGATAAAGTAATTATCGTAGGTCACTTTAATATTCATGTTGACGATGATAAAATTAGCCTTACTGTTGCATTTAACTCTATATTAGATTATATTGGATTCCGTCAGAGTGTAAATAAACCAACCCACTGTTATAATCACACTCTCGACCTTGTTCTGACTTATGGTATTGAAATTGAGCAACTATTAGTCGAACTGCATAATCCTGCTTTATCCGACAATTTTTTGGTAACTTTTGAAGTACTGTTACTAGACTACAACGCATTAGTCAAAAGCTCCTGCAGCAGAAACCTATCTATTAGTGTTATAGCCACATTTATTCCATCAATACTTAACTCGATGGCATGTCTGCATGTAGGGGAGGAAAATTATACAAAATGTATACCACCCCAAATTGATCATGTTGTTGATAGTGCTACAGATGCGCTGCGAATACAATTAGACTCTGTTGCTCCTATGAAAAAGAAGAAAATAAAACAACATAGACTAGCTCCATGGCATAATGCCGAAACCCGCAAAATAAAGCAAAAGTCGAGACAACTTGAAAGGATATGGCGTTCCACTAAACTTGAAGAATCTCGTTTAATTTGGCATATTACTCTCAATGAATATAAGAAAGCACTGCGTAAAGCGAGAGCAGCCTACTACTCTTCATTAATAGATGAGAATAAGAATAATGCAAGATTTCTTTTCAGCACTGTAGCCAGGCTGACAGAGAGCCACAGCTCGATTGAGCCTTCTATTCCCATAGCACTCAGTAGTAATGATTTTATGTGCTTTTTTAATGATAAAATTGTTACTCTTAGAAACAAAATCAATGACCTCTTGCCTTTGACCAGTATAGTGTTATCAACAGCTCCCGGAAATGTAAGCTCTAATATTACACTAGATAAACTAGAATGCTTTTCAGCCATAAACCTTGAACAATTAAATTCAATGATTCTTTCTTCTAAACCATCAACGTGCATGTTAGACCCAATTCCAACTAAGCTGTTGAAGGAAGTTTTTCCATTAATTAGCACTTCTTTATTACATATTATGAATATGTCTTTATTATCAGGCTATGTTCCACAATCATTTAAAGTTGCAGTAATAAAACCTCTTCTTAAAAAGCACAACCTCGATCCAGACGTTTTAGCCAATTATAGACCTATTTCTAATCTCCCATTCCTCTCAAAAATGGTTGAGAAAGCGGTCGCAAAGCAGTTGTGTGATTACTTAAAAAACAATGATTTATTTGAAGATTTTCAGTCTGGCTTTAGAACACATCATAGCACAGAGACAGCTCTGGTTAAAGTCACAAATGACCTTCTAATAGCCTCTGACAAGGGACTTGTCTCTATTCTTGTTTTGCTCGATCTCAGTGCTGCATTTGATACTATCGACCATGATATCCTATTGCAAAGACTAGAGCACTTATGGCGCATTTCCACTGCAGCGGGTAGCCCCGTTTAAGCGTCCTTAATCGTCCTCAAGCGGCCAGGCCAGTTTTTGGTGGCCTTTCCATATAGCGCAGCACCGGCTAGCGGGTACTTTTTCCCTCTTTTTCCGGCCCCATAAAATCTTGGTTCTATCAGGCCAGGGCCAGGGCTGAACTAGTGACGTCAACACTCTCGACTGCTGATTGGTCAGAGATAATCGTCACAAGATTGCGCGCATGATCATCCCTAGCGTCGCATATATATCTAGAAGCAAGCTTGCAGCATTTTTATACACAGCATTTTTGTAAACGGAGGAGCTACAAAAATGGCAACGTCGAAGAAAAGCACACCGTGGTCGACCGAGGGGGTGACGACGTTCCTACATCTCATTGGGGATGATAAAATCCAGCGGGAGCTCGACGGAACAACTCGAAATGTGAAGCCGATCGCCCCGCCTACACTGCGTTGCTACCCCAGGTCCTAAACTGTAATGGAAATGCGCCACGGCCTCGGACGGCCAGCGAGGCAGCCCGAGGCCTGAGCGAGGACGCTTAGGGACGCTTAAACGGGGCTACCCCGCTGCAGTGGAAATGTGACATAAGTTGGCATAAAGGGAACTGCTTTAGGCTGGTTTAGGTCCTATCTATCTGAACGCTCTCAGTTTGTACGTGTCAACGATGAATCTTCCATGCAAACCAAAGTTAGCCATGGAGTGCCACAGGGCTCAGTGCTTGGACCTATTTTGTTCACACTATATATGCTTCCGCTAGGCAATATTATAAGGAATCATTCTGTAAACTTCCACTGTTATGCGGATGATACTCAACTATATTTATCCATCAAGCCTGATGAAACCAATCACCTAAATAAAATTCAAGACTGCCTTAAGGACTTAAAAACGTGGATGACCTTAAACTTTTTGATGTTAAACACGACCAAAACTGAAGTTATTGTACTCGGCCCAAATAATCTACGAAACAAACTATCTAAAGATATACTAGTTATGGATGGCATTAATTTGGCCTCCAGTGAGACTGTAAGGAATCTTGGTGTTATATTTGATCAGGATTTATCCTTTAACGCCCACATAAAATCAATCTCAAGGACCGCCTACTTCCATCTACGCAACATTGCCAAGATTAGGCATATCTTGCCTCAAAACGATGCAGAGAAACTAGTCCATGCATTTGTTACTTCTAGGCTGGATTATTGTAACTCTTTATTATCAGGGTGTAGCAAGAAGTCAGTTAAGTTGCTTCAGCTGATTCAAAATGCTGCAGCACGTGTACTAACTAGAGTTAGGAAAAGGGACCACATTACTCCTGTTCTGGCTGCCTTACACTGGCTCCCTATAGAACACAGGATATAATTTAAAATTATTCTTCTCACCTACAAAGCCCTTAATGGGCAGGCGCCATCTTACCTTAAAGAACTCATTATACCCTACTGTCCTACTAGGGCATTGCGTTCCAAGAATGCAGGGTTGTTGGTTGTTCCTAGAGTCTCTAAAAGTACAATCGGAGCCAGAGCCTTTTCTTATCAAGCTCCACGTTTGTGGAATCAGCTTCCAGTTTGTGTTCGGGCGGCAGACAGCCTATCCGTTTTTAAGAGTACGCTTAAGACCTTCCTTTTTGATAAAGCTTATAGTGATAACAGTGACCATTGCATGTATAAAAAAAAATATGTGTAATGTGTATTTGTAAAGCGCTTTGAGCATCTGGAAAAGCGCTATAATAAATGTAAGGAATTATTATTATTATTTATAACATAAAATAATCTAATAAGAGTGCATTGACGTAGATACGTTGTGCCTCTTCACCTATACATTTGAGTTCTTACTCTTTCACTTAAATCCTAAAAACTTAGATCTTATATTTAAAACTTGATCCAAAACCTTTCCTCTCCCTGACCTCTCGAAGTTCTAATAGAGGGTAACAGGTTGCAGAGAAGGCCTAGCCCGGCCCGGGAGTGTGGAACGTAGACATAGACCTACTCCTTACCTCTAACCAATTCAGGTTCCAGTGGGGACTCCCTGCGTGTGCCTCTCCACCTCTGTTTCCTACTTCTTACTTGCTACCCTTTTCCCTCAACCTATCCTAAGGAAGTGCATGTATGTAGACATGTTAGTTTAGCTGCAATAGGCTTGGACTGTTGGGGGGGGGGGCACCTTACTCCGTCTTTCTGGCTGTTTGTACCTGTGTACTCTCATGTTCCGATTAACCCAGCTTCCCTCAATCTCTTTTTTTGTGTCCATATATACGCCGGGATCCTGAGTCGAGGCTAATCCTGTTGCTGTGGTCGTGTGTCCTGGATCCTCTATCCTGAGTACTGGATCTGAGTCCTGGACTTCGAGTCGTGGCTGAACCTGTCTCTGCGGTCCTGCCAGACCCTCACCATACTACTTCCCTGATGGCTCCCACAAGATTGCTGACATCCTCTTGGATTCATCTTCTTATTATAGACACATGCATTTCCAAACATTTGGACTACCTATGTTGTAAATGTATTATCTTTTTGATTTACACACGGCATCTATTGCACCTCTGTCCGTCCTGGGAGAGGGATCCCTCCTCTGTTGCTCTCCCTGAGGTTTCTCCCATTTTCCCCTTTAAACTGTGGGGTTTTCTCTGGAAGTTTTTCCTTGTACGATGTGAGGGTCAAAGGACAGAGGGTGTCGTATTGTCATACTGATATTCTGTACAAACTGTGAAGACCACTGAGACAAATGTAACATTTGTGATATTGGGCTATATAAATAAACATTGATTGATTGAGCCCCAAACTTTCTTTTCCCTGGCCACATCAACCAGCTCTGACTGGAGGATCCCAAGGCGCTCCCAGGCCAGCGAAGAGATATAATCCCTCCACCTGGTCCTAGGTCTACCCCTTGGTCTCTTCCCAGTGCTGAAGGTCGCAGACCGATGAAGCCATTAGAACCAAATCATCTGCAAAAAGCAGTGGTGCAATCCTTAGGCCACCGAACTGAAGACCCCCTCCCCCACGACTACGCCTTCAAATCCGATCCATGCATATTACAAACAGGATTGGTGACAAAGCGCAGCCCTGGCGGAGGCCAACCCTCACCGGAAATGGGTCCGACTTACTGCAGAGGATCCGGATACAGCTCTCGCTTTGGGAGTACAGAGATTGGATGGCCCTGAGTAGAGACCCCTCACCCCATACTCCCGCAGCACCTCCCACAGTAACTCCCTGGGAACTCGGTCATACGCCTTCTCCAAGTCTACAAAACACATGTAGACCGGATAAGCGTACTCCCAGGCCCCCTCCAGGATCCTTGCGAGAGTAAAACACTGATCCGTCGTTCCACGACCAGGACGGAATCCGCATTGTTCCTCCTCAATCTGAGGTTCGACAATCGGCCTGACCCTCCTTTCGAGTACCTTAGAGTAAACTTTCCCGGGGAGGCTGAGTAGTGTGATGCCTCTGTAATTGGCACACACCCTCTACCACCACCCCGGTCTGCCACTCCTTCGGTACTTTTTCCGACTTCCACTCAACGTTGATGAGACGTGTCAACCATGACAGTCCCTCAGAGCCTTCAGCATTTCTGGGCGGATCTCATCCACCCCCGGGGCTTTGCCACTGTGGAGTTGTTTGACGACCTCAGTGACCTCCCCCCGGGAGATTGGTGTTGATCCCCCGTCATACTCCAGCTCTGCCTCTAACATAGAGGGCGGAGTTGTCGGGTTCAGGAGTTCATCAAAGTGTTCCTTCCAATGGCCTAATACTCCATCAGTTGAGGTCAACAAGATCCCATCCTTACTGTACACAGCTTGGATGGTTCCCTGCTTCCCCCTCCTGAGGTGTCGGACAGTTTTCCAGAACAACTTCGGTGCGGCCCGAAAGTCCTTTTCCATGTCTTCTCCGAACTTCTCCCACACCCGCTGCTTTGCCTCGGCCACGGCTGAGGCTGCTGCCCTTCGGGCCTGTCGGTACCTTGCAACTGCCTCGGGAGTCCCCCGGGATAACAAATCCCTGAAGGCGTCCTTCTTCAGTCGGACGGCTTCCCTGACCACCGGTGTCCACCAGGAGGTTCGAGGGTTACCGCCCCTTGAGGACCTTGAGACCACAGCTCCCCACCGCGGCTTCGGCAATAGAGGCTTTGAACACCGACCACTCTGGTTCATGTCCCCAACCTCCACAGGAATGCCCGAAAAGCTCCGCCGGAGGTGTGAGTTGAAGGCCTCCTGAACTTGGGCCTCCTCCAGACGTTCCCAGTTCACTAGAACTACACGTTTGGGCTTACCAGGTCTATCCAGAGGCTTCCCCCGCCACTCGACCCAACTCACCACCAGATGGTGATCAGTTGACAACTCCGCCCCTCTCTTTACCCGAGTGTCCAAAACATACGGCCTCAGGTCCGATGATACGATAACGAAATCGATCATGGACCTTCTGCCTAGGGTGCTCTGGTACCACGTACACTTATGAGCATCCTTACAGTATGTTCGAACATGGTGTTTGTTATGGCCAATCCATGACTAGCACAGAAGTCCAGTAACAAACCACCACTCTGGTTCCTCCCAATCTCCATCATTGCCCACATGTGCGTTAAAGTCTCCCAGCAGGATTAAAGAGTCCCCTTCAGGAGCCCCATACAGGACTCTTTCCAGGGTCTCCAAGAAGGCCATATACTCTGAACTGCTGTTTGGTGCATAACCAGTTTAGCCCTGAGCCTGTTTTTCAGGTCTCAGGCTCGAAAATCACATTCCCAGAACAAATGACCATATCTTCCCTTCTAAAAGGGTTAAATTAATAATGTTTTTTCTCAAAGTAATGATAAACCTGTGAGTTGGATGTAGAAAAGTCAGAATCAATATAGATGTTTTTTATTTTAAAGAAAATTCAGATTCAGATTGAACACAAAACTGTAAATTATAGTGTCTGTCCAAAAGTTATTTTTTACTTACAGTGAAAACTACCCTTGGATGATGGTAATGTAGACTAAAAGCTTTAGGAATCCAAAGTACAACATATACTAAGTACCCTGTATCAAGATTGATGCAAAACAAGTGACATTTGACCTTTTTAGAGAGGTTTAGCAAAAGAAACTCCACCTCTGAGGTAATTTGGGTGGAAATGGGGGTTTTACCGTTTCTCTGGAACCCATTGGTAGATTTTGGTGATTAACATCTCTTTCTGACCGTTAGAGCCAATAGAATCGAAGGGGAATCTCCCCACTCACACACATGGTAAAACAAAAAGGTGGGGGCTTTGCGGTTGCAGGTTTGCACCAGAGTGAAGCTGTCTCTAGCTCTGACTTCTGAAAACCGAAAAGCAGGTTTATTGCTCATGGATTATCAGAAATCATTCAAAGGGACACAGACACATTGGATTAACCTATGGATTAAGTTCAGCATAGTTTTTTATCGTTTTAATGCCATTGAAGACCACTTTTGACCAGACTACGACGAGCCATGTTAGAGTTTTTAGCTACCTAGCGCCATATGTTTTGATGTCTGTTCTTGTTATTATCTTTGAGAGTTTGTATAATTGAGTGATAATGAAGGGTACCCCTCGATTCTGTGTCACCTCACGATGTGAAACGACGGGTTGGATGTGCAGAAAAGATAAATAATAAGGTTTTATGAGTGAATTTCAGTGCAGTCATCTGTTAGCATTTTTCGCTCGTTGTTAAAATGATCAGTTAGATGAGTTTATTTCCGTTACATGGATATAAAACATTCATAGTTTATTAAATGAACGTGCCCTCAGACACTGTTTCCTGCAAGATGTTGCAGGAGGGCCCCGGTACCGGGGTCTCTCGGGCTTAACAGGATAAGCACACACAACAGTCAGAGTTTTCCCCCCCATAACCCGCAGGCATAGGGAGGCGACCCTCTCGTCCACTGGGGTAAACTCCAACAACGAAGCACCCAACCGGGGACTTGTGAGTCACACCCGCCCGGCGCCTCACACCTTGAGCAACTCCGGAGAAGAATAGAGTCCAACCCCTATCCAGAAGTAAGGTTCCAGAGCCGACACTGCGTAGAGGTGAGCCCAACCAGATCCAACTGGTAACGCTCCACCTCCCGCACAAGCTCCGGCTCCTTTCCCCCCCCAGAGAGGTGACGTTCCACGTCCCCAACGCTAGCTTCTGCCGCCCGGGTCTGGTCCGTCGAGACCCTCTGCTTTCACTGCCACCCTTCTGGCAGCGCACCCGACCCCATCGATGTTTCCCGTAGGGCAGGGGCGCCCAACCTTTTTTGAACCGAGAGCTACTTTTAAAGTTGCCAGTCTGCCGAGATCTACCAGTCCAAATAGAGAGGCGTAGCCATTACTGACAGCCTACTACCAGGTAAATACACACTTCTACTTGTATAAAACTGACCTTTGTACGATGTATACTTCATAAAATACTGCAGATCCTTTATCTTACCTCTTTCTAATTTAACTGAAGTTACACAACAGTGTTGTTGATACAGAGTTGGAGTTTATTCACACGTCACATACTACAGTGGGTAATGCTTTCAAGAAACATTGAACAGTGCTGCCACATATGACACAGGAACAAAAAGAAAAGACTCTGAACCCTTTCTTTGCCATTATATAAAAAAGTGTTGCTACAAAAGTATAAATTAGGCTTACTAATAAGACAACTCAGATCTGAAGCTACACAGGAATCTGCTGCCAACGTGCAATAAAAAATACAAAATTAATAGAATCAAACCCTTTTTTTGTTGCATTTTAGTAGAGTATAAAAATAAATTCCTTTAAAATAGGATGCAAGCAACACTAGTTTCTTAACCTGAATTGATAATAGACTATAATCAATTTAAGTTTGCATTCTTATACCGTTATGTACAATAATTATAATTAATAAGTTCAAACAAACAAAAACTTACAGGTGATTTATAACGGTATCTAACTTGAGTTTTTATTATATCAAAAACCTGTTGAAATGCTACTGTTATTTTTACTGTCCCCAAAAAGTGCGTCGGCAGCCTTCAGGAATGCTTCTTTCACAACTTCGCCGTCTTTGAAAGACTTCATGTGTTTCGCAAGAACGTGACTGACACGATAAGATGCTATGGTAGCAGCCTTGCTCTAGTTGTTAGGCCTGGTGAAAATGGACTGCTGTGCATTTAGCTGTCCTTTCAGGTCCCTCCCCTTTTGGTAGCGTTTGTGCACTGTTTTGAAATGCCGCTCCTAAATTACCCTTCTTCGATAAAGCCACGCTCGCATTGCAGATGAGACAGATGGACTTTGAATTGGAATAGATACAAAAATAATCATCCTCCCACTCGGAGTGAAAACTATATATTTTGGGCTTTTTTGCTTCTGCCATAATTGCGGTCTTGTGTATGTGCGGACTGTCACTCCTGTTGAGTTGACACGGACAACGTCAGCTAACTAGTGCCCACTGCCCACCAGCCACGCCCCGACACATGGGGTCACGCCGGCCAATCACAAAGCTTTGATGCGTTCAAGTGCATTATTCTGGCACAGGAAGATTATGTTATAGCACATTAACGATAAAACAGAATATTGTTGTTCTATTTTTAGACACATCTCGCGATCGACTGGGAATCTCCCCGCGATCGACTGGTCACCAGACGCTCGCCGACGAGTCCTCCTTCTGGGCCTGGCTCCAGAAGGGGACCCCGGGCTTCCTCCGGGCCGGGTATCCTCACTTCCTGTGTCGTCTTTCATGATGTCTTTTGAACCAATCTTAGTCTGGCCCTTTGCCTGAGACCAATTTGCCATGGGAGACCCTACCAGGAACACAAGGTTCCAGACAACACAGATGAACCTGAGGTAGGGTAACGTTCTTTATAACATTCTTGAAATGTTTGGTGATAACCTTCTTAAGATGTGTTTGATAACCTTCTTAAGATGTTTTTGATAACATTGTTAGAACATTATGCCCTACTGTTCTTAAAACGTTTTCAGCGGGACGTTTTATTTTGGTTCCCAGAATGTTCTTCTGAAAGGTAGGATAACGTTCTCTAAAAATATTCTTAACATGTTTGGTGATAACTTTCTTAAGATCTATGAGCGCATTGAGACAATGAATAGGACGTATAAAAATGAATTTATGCATGCCAATATTCACTCACATGCACTTATAATCACACTAAGGTATGTCGGCCCACAGTATTCATAATATGTGTAAAATATCAGAAAATAATCAAACTTTTTTCTGACTATAAAGGTTGTGTCTCGTATGTAGGCTCTAACTGTTAGATAAACTATCTGGCTGTGTGTGGTTTGTGAGGGCTGCGTATAAACAGTGTCCGCTGTTTATGCATATTGGATACAAATCGTTATTGCACCCTTTAGATTTGAGACCGACAGACAGAGGAACGGACCGACTGTCACTGCCCGTCCCTGAAACCCCTGTTAGTGTTTGTATGTGTTTGTTTCTACTGTGTGTCTCTCTCTACCCCCACCTCCCTGCCTGCTGGTCTGCTCGACACGGCTGGGAGCCATCTCCAATCAACCACACCTGCAACCTGCTCATCAGCCACACTATGAAAGCCTGCAGCCTGCACTCATTCCCTGCCGGATTGTTGCCGTGAACGGTTTGTTGCGTGCCGCTCTTGCTTTTAACCAGCATATTCTTTGACAACTTTGCCTGCTTTTGCCTCACACTCATTTGTATGTCACTCCCAGGAGGAATCCAAGGCCTTCCACACTCCCAAGACCAGCCAGGCCTCTCCACCCTGGAACAACTGTTTCCCACTGCTGCCATAACCAACCTCCACTCCCAGCTCCCCTTTTCTAATTAACAAATGTTACTTTCACCAGCTGATTCCGAGTCTGATTCTGGGTCCCCTCCAGTACATGTGACACCGACAGTGACTTGTACTAGCTGCTGGTCGCATTTAAAAAAAAGAAAATACTTCTGAACGGAACGATAAAGCACGTTATCCTACTCTAAAAATAATAACATTCTGGCAACATAAAAAAATCTAACTTTTGGCTGAAAACGTTTTAAGAATAGTAGGGCATAATGTTCGAACAATGTTATCAAAAACATCTTAAGAAGGTTATCAAAAACATTTTAAGAATGCTTTTAGAGAACGTTACCCTACCTTTCAGAAGAACATTTTGGGAACCAAAAGAAAACTTCCCGCTGAAAACATTCCTAGAACAATGAATGGTAACATTCTCAGAATGTTTTTAGAACCAAACATTTCTAGCTGGGTAGTAGTACAGTGTATCAGTAGTAGTAGTATTAACACTCACATGGATGAGTTTCTCTGTGTATCTGATCAGCAGGTTATAGTACTACAGTATATCAGTATTAGTGTGCAGTAGTAGTATTAACACTCACATAGATGAGTTTCTCTGTGTATCTGATCAGCAGTTTATAGTACTACAGTATATCAGTATTAGTGTGCAGTAGTAGTATTAACACTCACATAGATGAGTTTCTCTGTGTATCTGATCAGCAGGTTGCGCAGGATGCCGGCCTCGTTGAGGTCTCCGAGGCGGATCATGTCCTCCACACCGTGGATGGAGGTCGGGTGCATCGGCTTGATGTTTGTTGCATTCTGGGGGGAGATCCAGTGCTCCTGTTGGAGGGGGGGTAATAAGCAGTGAACAACAGTGTTAGTAAACACAAAATAAATAAATATTTACTAAACTAAACTTCTGGTTGAAGAACTTAAACAATTCCCGATGACCATGACGTGACAGTGAAAGAATTACAATTCAAACATAATACATAAAACAAAATCTTTCACAAAATAAATCTAAAATAGAACTAGAACTAGTAATACACTATGAAAACTAACAAAAGTGTTCCAGCACTTACGTTTCCTTCATCATCTAACACCTGGATCTGTCCTGAGTCACAGAGCTTGACGACAGCGCCGACCGACACCTCAAACTCCCCGCCGCTCTTCAGATCCAACCACACATAGTCGCCCTGAAGGGAAATCCAAAATAAAGACCCATACTAGAATTAGGAAAGGGACCATCATTTATTCAATTAAACCATCAAAAAGAATCTTCATTTTAAATCAATGTCAGAATTACCGCAGTAAGGACGATCACATGAGTAATCAAAATCAGAAATGTTAGTTGATCAGACCCATGATTAGAATCCATTATTTTATTTGTTTTCATAAAAAAATCATAACCGTTTCCAATCTTCAGCAGGACCAGGAGTAATGCAGTCTGGAGTCATTAACATGTGAACCCAAGCAGACACTACTGTGTTGATCGAAGGTGATGCATTAAAGGGGAACTTCTGTATTTCTTAATCTTGACCTTTTCCCATGATTTTGTGTCTAAGGGACTTATGGGGACAAACATGTTTGTAATTGATCGAGTATTGAATGAGACCGTGCAGTGGACAGTGCAGCTTTTGGTCAAAATAGCATCCCAGTCGAAAAATACCAAAGTTCCCCTTTAGTCTTAGCAGGGTTAGTAAATTAAAAAGGTGCAGTGTGAAAGGGTGAAATAATCCCCGATGATCTCCAGACAGACTGGACTAGCAGCTTCTGGAAAGGACAAAACACCAAATGTGTACCAGGAATCTGTCGAGGTGGACATGGAGGACATCTAACCAGCAGACAGTCATGATGTAGGAGAGGAAAGAAGGGTTAGTACAGATCACATCAGAGCAGTTCACAGATACTCTCCTGTCCAACTATTCAGGGTCAAACTCTCACCCTGTGACTGAAGAGTCCTCCCCCTTGGATGCAGGAGGTCAGTTACAATGGAATCCAGTGAACAGCGAGGGGTTAAACAGTACATACTGATGTTCTTGTTTTATGATATTGGGTTGTTATTATCGATGCATAAATGTGTCCATTTCTTTCATGGTTTTTTTACATGACTTTTTTTCAAGTTAATTATATGTTGTATATTGATCTGAATCTGCAAAATAACTGGTAACTAAAGTTATCAATTAAATATAGTGGTGTAAAAAGCAAGACATTTGTTTTTAATGTGGGTGGGTAGAAGTACAATGCTGTGGTGTATAACATAAAATACTCAAGTAAAGTACCAGAGACACAATCCAGGACGTTCAGTTGGAATAAATTGTGCACATTCTGTTGATGTTCAGGTGTATATCAGTATGTAGTGTCTCTACTTTAAAGAGTCCTCTCCTGCTGATGTTCAGGTGTATATCAGTATGTAGTGTCTCTACTTTAAAGAGTCCTCTCCTGCTGATGTTCAGGTGTATATCAGTATGTAGTGTCTCTACTTTAAAGAGTCCTCTCCTGCTGATGTTCAGGTGTATATCAGTATGTATAGCGTCTCTACTTTAAAGAGTCCTCTCCTGCTGATGTTCAGGTGTATATCAGTATGTATAGCGTCTCTACTTTAAAGAGTCCTCTCCTGCTGATGTTCAGATGTATATCGGTATGTATAGCATCTCTACTTTAAAGAGTCCTCTCCTGCTGATGTTCAGGTGTATATCAGTATGTATAGCGTCTCTACTTTAAAGAGTCCTCTCCTGCTGATGTTCAGGTGTATATCAGTATGTATAGCGTCTCTACTTTAAAGAGTCCTCTCCTGCTGATGTTCAGGTGTATATCAGTATGTAGTGTCTCTACTTTAAAGAGTCCTCTCTTGCTGATGTTCAGGTGTATATCAGTATGTAGTGTCTCTACTTTAAAGAGTCCTCTCCTGCTGATGTTCAGGTGTATATCAGTATGTAGTGTCTCTACTTTAAAGAGTCCTCTCCTGCTGATGTTCAGGTGTATATCAGTATGTAGTGTCTCTACTTTAAAGAGTCCTCTCCTGCTGATGTTCAGGTGTATATCAGTATGTAGTGTCTCTACTTTAAAGAGTCCTCTCCTGCTGATGTTCAGATGTATATCAGTATGTAGTGTATCTACTTTAAAGATTCCTCTCCTGCTGATGTTCAGGTGTATATCAGTATGTAGTGTCTCTACTTTAAAGAGTCCTCTCCTGTTGATGTTCAGGTGTATATCAGTATGTAGTGTCTCTACTTTAAAGAGTCCTCTCCTGCTGATGTTCAGGTGTATATCAGTATGTAGTGTCTCTACTTTAAAGAGTCCTCTCCTGTTGATGTTCAGGTGTATATCAGTATGTAGTGTCTCTACTTTAAAGAGTCCTCTCCTGCTGATGTTCAGGTGTATATCAGTATGTAGTGTCTCTACTTTAAAGAGTCCTCTCCTGTTGATGTTCAGGTGTATATCAGTATGTAGTGTCTCTACTTTAAAGAGTCCTCTCCTGCTGATGTTCAGGTGTATATCAGTATGTAGTGTCTCTACTTTAAAGAGTCCTCTCCTGTTGATGTTCAGGTGTATATCAGTATGTAGTGTCTCTACTTTAAAGAGTCCGCTCCTGCTGATGTTTCAGGTGTATATCAATATGTAGTGTCTCTACTTTAAAGAGTCCTCTCCTGCTGATGTTCAGGTGTATATCAGTATGTAGTGTCTCTACTTTAAAGAGTCCTCTCCTGCTGATGTTCAGGTGTATATCAGTATGTAGTGTCTCTACTTTAAAGAGTCCTCTCCTGCTGATGTTCAGCTGTATATCAGTATGTAGTGTCTCTACTTTAAAGAGTCCTCTCCTGTTGGTGTTCAGGTGTATATCAGTATGTAGTGTCTCTACTTTAAAGAGTCCTCTCCTGCTGATGTTCAGGTGTATATCAGTATGTAGTGTCTCTACTTTAAAGAGTCCTCTCCTGCTGATGTTCAGATGTATATCAGTATGTATAGCGTCTCTACTTTAAAGAGTCCTCTCCTGCTGATGTTCAGGTGTATATCAGTATGTAGTGTCTCTACTTTAAAGAGTCCTCTCCTGCTGATGTTCAGGTGTATATCAGTATGTATAGCGTCTCTACTTTAAAGAGTCCTCTCCTGCTGATGTTCAGGTGTATATCAGTATGTATAGCGTCTCTACTTTAAAGAGTCCTCTCCTGCTGATGTTCAGATGTATATCGGTATGTATAGCGTCTCTACTTTAAAGAGTCCTCTCCTGCTGATGTTCAGGTGTATATCAGTATGTATAGCGTCTCTACTTTAAAGAGTCTTCTCCTGCTGATGTTCAGGTGTATATCAGTATGTATAGCGTCTCTACTTTAAAGAGTCCTCTCCTGCTGATGTTCAGGTGTATATCAGTATGTAGTGTCTCTACTTTAAAGAGTCCTCTCTTGCTGATGTTCAGGTGTATATCAGTATGTAGTGTCTCTACTTTAAGAGTCCTCTCCTGCTGATGTTCAGGTGTATATCAGTATGTAGTGTCTCTACTTTAAAGAGTCCTCTCCTGCTGATGTTCAGGTGTATATCAGTATGTAGTGTCTCTACTTTAAAGAGTCCTCTCCTGCTGATGTTCAGATGTATATCAGTATGTAGTGTCTCTACTTTAAAGAGTCCTCTCCTGCTGATGTTCAGATGTATATCAGTATGTAGTGTCTCTACTTTAAAGAGTCCTCTCCTGTTGATGTTCAGATGTATATCAGTATGTAGTGTCTCTACTTTAAAGAGTCCTCTCCTGCTGATGTTCAGGTGTATATCAGTATGTAGTGTCTCTACTTTAAAGAGTCCTCTCCTGTTGATGTTCAGGTGTATATCAGTATGTAGTGTCTCTACTTTAAAGAGTCCTCTCCTGCTGATGTTCAGGTGTATATCAGTATGTAGTGTCTCTACTTTAAAGAGTCCTCTCCTGTTGATGTTCAGGTGTATATCAGTATGTAGTGTCTCTACTTTAAAGAGTCCTCTCCTGCTGATGTTCAGATGTATATCAGTATGTAGTGTCTCTACTTTAAAGAGTCCTCTCCTGTTGATGTTCAGGTGTATATCAGTATGTAGTGTCTCTACTTTAAAGAGTCCTCTCCTGCTGATGTTCAGGTGTATATCAATATGTAGTGTCTCTACTTTAAAGAGTCCTCTCCTGCTGATGTTCAGGTGTATATCAGTATGTAGTGTCTCTACTTTAAAGAGTCCTCTCCTGCTGATGTTCAGGTGTATATCAGTATGTAGTGTCTCTACTTTAAAGAGTCCTCTCCTGCTGATGTTCAGGTGTATATCAGTATGTAGTGTCTCTACTTTAAAGAGTCCTCTCCTGCTGATGTTCAGGTGTATATCAATATGTAGTGTCTCTACTTTAAAGAGTCCTCTCCTGCTGATGTTCAGGTGTATATCAGTATGTAGTATCTCTACTTTAAAGAGTCCTCTCCTGCTGATGTTCAGGTGTATATCAGTATGTAGTGTCTCTACTTTAAAGAGTCCTCTCCTGCTGATGTTCAGGTGTATATCAGTATGTAGTGTCTCTACTTTAAAGAGTCCTCTCCTGCTGATGTTCAGGTGTATATCAGTATGTAGTGTCTCTACTTTAAAGAGTCCTCTCCTGCTGATGTTCAGGTGTATATCAGTATGTAGTGTCTCTACTTTAAAGAGTCCTCTCCTGCTGATGTTCAGGTGTATATCAATATGTAGTGTCTCTACTTTAAAGAGTCCTTTCCTGCTGATGTTCAGGTGTATATCAGTATGTAGTGTCTCTACTTTAAAGAGTCCTCTCCTGCTGATGTTCAGGTGTATATCAGTATGTAGTGTCTCTACTTTAAAGAGTCCTCTCCTGCTGATGTTCAGGTGTATATCAGTATGTAGTGTCTCTACTGTGACATGTCTCCTTGCTTTAATGTTCAAAAAGCTCTTTATTTTCCTCATACTGCCTGTGCTGCAGCACCTCTTATCACCCTCTGTCTGAAACCAGAGCCTAGTCTGCTCTGATTGGTTAGCTGGCTGGCTCTGTTGTGATTGGTCAACCGCTAAGAGATGTCCCGCTCCTTAGCCTATCAGGTACAATGTGTGTTAGAACTATTAACGAAGCACTTTTATACTAATAAAGGACTGGCTTACCTAAAGCCAGTTGAGTAGCACTTGAAATGTTTGGCTCTATGAAACCTGATGTACTTATATGATTCTGTTTTCTTCAAGGTTGTGTCTTCCTGGTCGAATGTACTTATTGTAAGTCGCTTTGGACAAAAGCGTCAGCTAAATGCAATGTAATGTAATGTAATGTGTTGGAGCGCTAGCCAATAGAAGTGCCAGTGTTACATAGTGATGTCACTATGTTACGGGGGAGTGTGTGGGTGTGAACACAGGGATTTTAGCCTTTGCAGACCATTTACATGCACTAGAACACACTATAGAACACATTACAGGAGAGGGAACACCCCAACAGTTGGCAGTTGGCAAAAATACTGCACAGTGGTTTATAAGAATATTCTATTCTGATGTGAGACAGGAGAGTTATCACCACTGCCAACATATTGACACGGATTTTGTAACCTTACAGGCTAGCTGTTTCCAGTTGTTCTAATTTTAGTGAAGGTTAACTGCTGCTAGATTATTATTTATTTAATGTAAAGTTAGAAAAATAATATCAAACATCTCAATAAGCTCACGGCAAGAGTGTGCTCATTTCCCTTATTGCACACACACACACACACACACACACACACACACACACACACACACACACACACACACACACACACACACACACACACACACACACACAAACACACAGGTTCGTACCGGCAGCAGTGTGCTGTGTTTCACCACAGTGTTGACATTGCGTAGCAGTGCCCATTTGGCCAGATCCTTCTCATAGAGTTCCACATACTCCCGACGCTTATACATCTTCACGTGCACAGTCCAAACGTGTGCACTCTGACAATGATTTCTGATGTGAGCAGACCTCTACCCAGCACGGACATGGAAAAAAAAGGCCACAACTCCGGGTGGAAAGGTATCTTGATTGACCTGATGAGTGTATAATTGTTGCTTCACACATGCAGGTTAACAGTTTCCAAATATCCTCTTGAAATTTGCTAGATACAAAGCCTTCATAAAAACAGGTTCAAATATCCACCAGGTTCAATTCCAATGGATCACGCTCACACGTTCCACTGTCGGATCATCTAAACAAGCAGAATAGTCCATGTGATGGTGAAGAACAGCTGATCACAGAACATCCTGCTCGGTGACCTTCAGTCCCGCCTCTCTGTATTTAGACTCCACTTTAAGTGTATCCAGCTTTCTGATCACTCTGAAGTCTTTAATGCAGAAACATTTGGGGACCATCCTCCTGCTCTCTCTCCCTCTCTCTATCATACTCACACACTATCACACACTTTGTTGACCCAGCCCCCAACAACCTCCACTATCGCCCATGGCAACAAGATGTCACTTCCCCCTCAGTTCTATGGTGTTAGATTTCTGAACAGATAAAACACTCTTACTACAATGTCAACGCTGCTATGCAAGACAAACCGCTTTAACTGTTGACTAAGTAGCTAAAGTCAGTATACCGTCACCAACAATACTACATTTCATTTCAACCCAACTGTGTTGATATAAAACGGGAAATTAAAAATGATCTCCTGTGTCCAACTCCTCAGTTTTCCTTCCGTCTGACCTCACTGAACTACTGAACCACAACTGAGGGTAAATGTATGTTTTAAGAAATTAAACAGGGAACAAATGCTGTTATCCTTCTTATTTTTAAGGCCAGTCAATTAATTTTACCATCCGTGGACAAAGACCAATGGTGGCTTAAAAAAACATGACAAAAGCGAAAAGGAAACCCTGTAACAGAGCCTAGAATACAGAACCAAACTATCGACAATATGAAATATTTGATGGTGAGCTGCTTCCACTGTGTCTGGCACCAGGTCCACCACTTTGATCCATACTTAAATATCTTGACTACTATTATTATCATGATTATAATGAAATGTTGTACTACTGTTCCCAGAGGAAGATGTCTGCTCTCTTTGAGGACTTCTCCTCTCGCACTGACAGCAGGCAGTGGAGGTATGTAAGTCAATATACTGTAATACAACTTTGAGGTACTTCACTATTGTATTACCACCCCAGGGATATGTAATGGTCAATGTTACATCAGGCAGAGGGAAACAGGAGACATTTTGCCTTTTGCTAGGAATCAGATTCCACTTCAGCTTGTCTGATGGCTCTATTCGCTAGCACCTTACAGTAAGTCACATGATGCATTTTGCTCCTCCGTCACTTTAATAAAACCATCCTCAAAATAACCATGCCCGACTGCTAGCTAGCTGCTTGTTTAAGCATAAATGCTCCCCATTTTATAATTCATGGCAAATTCAGTGAACGTTGTTTACAAAAAACACATTCATTGCCCCCTGAGGACAAACTGTGATAACTTGGATTCCTTGCAGCCAGCACTGGTCAACATTTAGTTTTGTCCAACAAGAAAACAATAATATATATTATTGTTTAAATTCACTATCTAATAAAAGAATGCCACCCCCTTTAGCCTCCCCTGTGCTTTGTGAGTAGTGCTAATTATCAGATGTTATAATGCTATAACACATTACACCGAGCAACAAGCAAGCTATTATCATAATGAGGATGCTAGCATGTAGCTTCAGTCCTGTGAGACGGAGAGGAATGCTCTTTGAGTGTGTGTTACGTGTATGCCAGTTTGATTAAGTAAATACTCCGTCTGGCAAACTGAGACACCTGAACAGTACACCACTAAGCACCTGTTACACCCACCCACCCCCCCCCCCCCACACACACACACACACACACACACACACACACACACACACACACACACACACACACACACAGCCTGTGACAGAGCACAGAGAGAACCGGCCGACGGCAAACTATCAGAAACCATATGTTGAATTATTTAACGCAGAGGATCTGTCTTTGTGTCTCCTCTCTTATTCTCATTCTTCTATGCCTCTAGCTTCCTTTTCATTCACCTGGTTCTCCCTCTCTTACTTTACAGATCATGTACTCGTGTCATTTCATAATTCAGATCATCTTGTTAATTGATCTTATGCGACAATACTGAAGTCATGGTGTTTTTCTATTGATAACTGAGTACCGTAATGTTTTCAATGTCCGGCAACGATTGCTTTATGCAACTGACCAAAATCATGAGGATTGGCAGCGTAACCATACAGTAATGTTAGTTTGATATGACACATGACCTTCGACCTATTACCATTCTAATATAGGGGATGAATCACAAACAGTGAAAATAATGAGTGAAAATGAATGCAAGGGATAAAGACTAATGGATAAGATCGTTTTTGAAAACAGAAGTTATTAACAGAGGGCGAATACTGTACAAATACAAACGACTGATTGATGGCTGACCTGAATTTTACTCAAACATTTAGCTGTGTATGGTGCTCGGGACGTATGTGCCATACAAGCATGCACAGCTCATGTTCGGAAAACCTTAAAGAAAGACATCAGTAAAGTGGAGCTTCTGTATGAAAGCAATGTAAAGATTTGTATTGGACAAATCGCCGAATTCTGGGGGTTTCAGCGGCCAACACTAGCAGTTGAGAATAAGCAGCTGGAGATATTATCCCCATCACCTCTCTAAACACGGCTCCAGCAGCAAGCTCGGGGTGTGTGTGTAAATACCTCCCCGTATCTGTGGCTGGGGAAGTGCACTGAGAGGGAGAAAGTCACAGCTTTTGTCTATAGCTTTAACTCACACCACCACCATCTCTATTAAAAAACGAGACTGTCTAAAAGCACTCTCGTTGTTTGTGACCGTCTTCTACGTGCTGGTAAGACGGGGCAGCGTGAGGTGACCTGATGCGCCACAGTTCCCTACATTGCTGGAGGAACTGGTGCCGGTCCGGGGTGCATACATAAAATTATAGGCTAATTGATCACGGCTGGGCAGTGGCAGGCGAGTGTAGAACAAAACTGTGTTTCATCGTTGTGATGAACTCGATGGTGGGTGTATAGGCTGGTCCGTGTAGGACTACAATTAACTGTGCTGTTGTTGGAGAGAAAAGGTAGAGAAAAAAAGTCTATGCGCTCCTGATCGGGGGGGCATAGCGCCACTAGAATAGAATAGTGGTTGTCGCAAGAGGATAAGCTAGTTATCGCTCTTGGACGGTCATCAGGCACCGATCTCAGGACTTGTATACAAGGGTGGAAGCGTGAGTCAAGGTGCCCATCTAAACAGATAATTCCCTACCCCCTCTGAAACCTCTTAATTCGGACTAAATTGAGCTGGATGAACTTTGCTGTTGCGCTGGTGTTTAATACGAGTTCATGTTTGTTTGTCTGATTGTTTGTATCGGGGGTCTATATTGGTTTGTCTACCCGTCGTCTTGTGTATGTTTTGTAACAACTAATAATGAATCAGTCCATAGCCAGGGTAAAATAAACTAAACTTTAGTTAACCCTCTGGAGTCTAAGGGTATTTTCTCGATTTGTAGATGTTTTCTTAAATCACCTTTTAAATATATTTCTTCTAACATGGCACCCCATGTGTTACATATCAAAATGTTCAGGACAATCTCTGGTATTGCTATATATGCAAATTAATCATTTTAGAGCACTGTTTGATGAGATAAGTAACTCAAAAGCTTAAAATGTGACGTCTTATTTTCGGAAAATCTTCAAAACTCTTGTGAAAACACAAATGTACTCATGTGATTGAATTGTTTTGGTGTTTTAGATTTGGTTACCAAAGTCTTAGGATCACAAAAGCAGTGAAATATTTGAATTACACTGTATATACATGTGTTATTCATGTCTAAAATGAAATTCGAATTTTGAGTAAAATAGGTGTTTATCACTCTACTTTCACCACAGCAGGGACTGAGATACATTAGGACTGAATAATGACTTCATATTACATACCAAGGTTCATGTGATGTGTACAAATACAAATTGAGCATTCAAACTTTTTTTTCAACCAACAATTTATTATAAATATGTTTTTTTCAACCAACTATTTATATAAATATAAGAAACTGGAAAATCTCACTATTTACAATATTGAACAACTTTCAACCAACTATTCATTATAAATGTCAAGACAGTGTCAAGGTCTTTGTCTGTCTTCCAAGACAGTGGGTCTGGCTGCTGTGAAGATGGGGGTGATGGTGCATGGGCTGCTGTGTAGGTGGGGGGTACAAGTGCTATATACGAGACCTCCACGAGACCTCCTTGCTGGCTGGGTTGAAGGTGATGGCTGTGGTGGAGCCTTTGTGCTGAGGTGTATCTTGACCTGGTGGCAGCCGCAGATGGAGGTGGAGGCAGCTGTCGTGATGCTGGTCTGCTGGTCCTTGGTGGTGATGGCTCTGGTGAAGGCCCTTGAGCCACAGTAGATCTTGACCTGGGGGCAGGCACAGATGGATGTTGTGGCTGCTGGATAAACGCCGCCTGTGTAGGACAATAATTACAACTAATTTCATTGAAATAAAGTTCAAGTAAAATGTTGCTCAAGCACAAATAACAATGCACACATAAAAAGACAGTTTGGGAGGTTGGAGAAGGAGTCTCTCTCTCACATACACACACACACACACACACACACACACACACACACACACACACACACACACACACACACACACACACACACACAAACACACACACACACACACACACACACACACACACAGGTATTTCCAGTTACTTTACATTCAGTATAAAATCACAGACACACATATACAGTACATACATCTGATTACAAAGTCTCATCTGTACAGTGTGGTGACAGTTACGGGACATAATTCACTGTGTCATACAATGTGTGTTGCAACCCGGACCGGTTAGTGAGGGTACCGGGGTCTGTTGTCATTCATGCTTGACATGCAGAGCAGTAAACGTACTTACCTTGTCTTGATGTATGGATAATAAAGTGTGGAGTTCCATACTGAACACACCGCCTCTGACTCCCATTCATCGGCCCTACACTGGTGACCCTGACGTTTTCGTGAACGTTTCCGAAGACTCATTGAACATGGCTGATCGCGATGTTTTTGTAAAGCTGCCAGAGTTTTGGGAGCATGCCGCTGCGGCCTGGTTCGCACACGTGGAGGTGCACTTCGCCTGCCGACAAGTCCGTGATGGGGATTTGAAATATTTCCACGTGGTAGCAGCGATGGGAAGCTCCACGTCATCCAGGTTGGTGGGATTTATCGCAGACCAACCATGGCAAATATGTGGCGATTAAGGCCCTTCTCCTTAAGACATTAGCTTATCTGCTAAGGAGAGGGCCCGCCGGATTCTTGACATTCAAGGCCTAGGGGACAGCAAGCCATCTCAACTGATGGAGAAAATACTGAATCTGCTAGGGGGGAAGATCCTCTGGTTTTGTTCATGGAGATGTTCCTGCGCCAATTGCCTTCCCGGGTTCAGACGGCGCTAGCCAACACGTCCATTACAGAGCCACGTGCATTGGCTGAAGAGGCCGACCGTTTTTTCTTGGCTACCCAGCAGCCCAGTGCAGAGGCGCTAGCTGTGACACTCAGCGCCCCCGCAACAGTTAAGAAGGCTTGGGGGAGACTGGACGCGACAGTAGTACCAAGCCGGCGTGCGGACACAGGAGAGTGTTTTTACCGCGCGCGGTTTGAAGTGTGTCGCTCCCTGCAGCTACAAGCCTCCGGGAAACGGAGGAGCCGGCGCTCAGTAGTGGCCCTGAGCGTTGGCGGCACGAGCAGGCTTCTCTTCGTCAGCGACAGAGAGTCAGATGAGACTAACGGCTTCACTTAGGGCATTTGGTTCAGATACATGACTCTCGTTACCACAGAGTGGGTTGTTTTTTGAGGCTATTCATACTGCTATGCAGAGGAAGACTGCAAGTTGGCGAGCTGTTAAAAGCCCCTACTATTGTTTCATATAGGCCTTATGTCAGGGGTCTCTTACTGTCTAGTTCTGCATGTATTCACATTATGTAGACAATGTTTCCACCTGGTAAAACTAAAGGCTGCACGAATCTCAGGCTACAAAACAACCATTCTGTTCTGCTCTAACGATACAATTGATAGATTCTACATCAAAACAATTAGCTTTTATTGTTTCCAATGATAACGTCGCCTTAACTAGAGGAATGCAAACCTGTTTTCAAATGTAAGGTTTTGATTTTGTTTGACATTTCTCAGTAATGAGATCCTCAGGCACCCACTATCATTCATGTTATGCCTTCAGTAGTGACTCAGATGTTAAGGGGATGAAGCTTTTCCTCCTGCATCAGAAATGCTTTGTTTTTTAACAAATGTATACATTTCCTGCATAATATATATTTCTCACAATTGTTTTTTGTAAGCTGCACACAGGTGATACTGAGTCTTCTCGATTAATAGATTATAAACTATACCATGCTTAAATAGACTCCTAAGTTATTATTTCATATGTAACATATGTAAGAAAAGGGAGGGAAGAGTCAATTATATTGAGTAATTGATTTTATATTGGAACATTCATTTCTCAAACCTATGTTTTATGGAAGAAGAAATGTACTTCTGATAAACTAATCTTTTATCAAATGGTAAATGGTGAATTAATATAACATTTAGAATTATTGAGAAGGGGTTATATCCACAGGGACTAGCTGACATTTAACTTAAAATAAAATGTCTCTCCTTTGGACTGATGAGTATATGATTCTTGCATGTTAAATTACTAACACAAACCTTACATTTATGCATGTGCATGTGTCAGGAAGGCTCCCAAATCATTCTGAGGGGCCTATCCTATTTTTGTAATTGAATGATAATGTACTAATCCATTACTTTGAGTTGTCTGCACTCAGGAAAACATCCCTATCAAGTGTTAACCCAATAACTAGGACAGCTCTGAAGGCCAAGGGTTAGAGAGAGAGGGTCACACTCTCCGGCTGCAGAGAGCACCCCCAGCCACGGGCAAGGAGGCACGAGGTCGATCGAGATGAGAGGATTCTAATCTTCAACTTTCTGAGGAGATGGGATGCTTCTTCATCTTTCTGCTGAGAGGGCTCAAGCAGACAACCCTGCAGGACGAGCGACGGCTTCAGAGGCTTCATACAAGGTTCCATGTTTCTTGGAGGAGCAGATGTCTTCCTAACCTCTCCCATCACGGGGGGACACCTGGATGCGCCACTTGGAATATGCAGTTGCACTGCTCTCAAGCAGATAGCAGAAGGAATGCAGGCAGATGAGCCTCCATTTCACTGGGGGATCATACAGTGCTCACTGAATGAGCCACACAAAAGCAGAGCAATTGGGGGGGGGGGGGGGGTTGAAATATGGCGCTCTGATGAAGAAGAGTTTGAGCCAATCAGCACCTCAGTGCTAATCTACAGTATCAGGATGCCTTTACACACCAGACCAGGCACGTGCACACATAGACCTCAAAGTGGGCTTGAGCCCCTGCCCTTTTTCTTCCTCCAGAGAAAGTGCCCTTTTTATGGGGTGTTTTTTTAATTTATTTTTTATAAATTAATATGTATCTACTGCTGTTTGCGCACACTTTCCAAAACTATATTGATTGAATGAAAAATAAAATATCAGGTCGGGAGATTAGACTGTAAAGTTCCGCTGCTCTCTCTACCCTCCATCCCTCCCTTCCACGTCTCGTGCACAGCGGTGCGGACATCGGCAGTCCCTTCAGACAGACAGACGCAGCACCTCCCACTTTACTGTCCCACATTATGCCGGCTTTTCTTTGCTTATTTTGAAGGTGAGTGGTGATGAACAAATGACTAAGCTGTCGGTGCCTCGAGTTTACAGCTAATTAGCCAAAAGACAAACAAATATATAGTTAACTGAGGTAGGCTACTAGCTAATGGATAAATTAGCTCAAGATTTAGCTAAGGCAATTTATCATGGGCATAGAGGCTAATGTACTGTACTTAAGGGGAGACACTACAGGTGAATACAGTAAAATGTGTATCTAATAATGTCATCATAATCACCACATTGATATGCAAATTAGGCGTTAACTAGGCCTAATTAAAATGCGCTAATTTGCATGCAATATTACAAGTGGGCCTACATGAAAAAACGATCTTTTTGCCTGCAATGTCCTGCCTTAAACAGTAGCTTCATACTTTTGATTGATGGCTGCTCATTTAATAACTATTATTTGTACTAGTTTGTTGTATGCTGATAGATCTTAATCATTACATGATACAGCGACCCAACCTCATGTGAAAGGAGGGCATTTATAGGTACACTGAAATTAAGTCCTTGAACAGTTATGTTTCGTTATGTGTGCGTTAAGTGTAATAATAATAATAAAAATGTATTGGATCATTAATGTATTCAGGAAATTCAGTATTATATTGCTTGGCTATAGAAGCTGAAGGTTAACTTACTTGTGAAACAAAAGTTAATTGAACAAATTATTGTAATCACTTCTGCAGCACAATGCCAAAAAAAGAAAGAATTCAGGAGAAGGAGAAGGAGCGCCAGGAAACAGCCAAGAGTAGCACATCTCTAAATGCATGGTTAAAACCAAGTACCAGCAGCAACACACAAGAGAGAACAGATAACTCAAATGTTGAAAGTGTTACATCTGAGAAAGCAGTAGAGATCTCAGAAGCTACATTGGAGAGACAAGGGGAGGCTTTAGAGGCAACACCTGACAGAGCCGAAAGATGATCAGGAAATCCCTGTCAGTGTGGAAGAGGAAGAGGCCACAGGAGGGGGAACGGTGGATAATGTTGAGTTTGAGGAAGCCATAGAAGAGGGTGATGTTGAGGAAACTGTCAGTAGTGTAGAAGAGGTCATATAAAAAATGGCATCCTTAAAGTATCCAACAGATCCCGCCCACAACCAAGCTTTTGATCTCAAATGTAATGTCAGCTATGTGAAAATGTGTGTTGCTAGAGGACCATGCCAACCTTAGATTTCCCAAAAACACTGAAGGCCGATCATTTCAAAAGATGTGGTATGAAAATAAGCCATGGTTGGAGTATTCACCCGAAAAGGACAGTATGTACTGCTTCAGCTGTCGGCTTTTTCTCAATGAACAAAAGTACAGTAACAAGAGTGCTTGGAGAGTGGCTGGCGTAAACAACTGGAAAAGGGGACTTGATCAAATGCAAGAACATGCCGACTCAGAGGCCCATTTAACAAGCATGGTGCGATGGAACACATACAAAAAGA
This sequence comes from Gymnodraco acuticeps, assembly GCF_902827175.1. Classification (NCBI taxonomy): domain Eukaryota; kingdom Metazoa; phylum Chordata; class Actinopteri; order Perciformes; family Bathydraconidae; genus Gymnodraco; species Gymnodraco acuticeps. Next base: position 200,005 of record NW_022989854.1, read on the forward strand.
ATGCTTTACAAGCAGCTTTTGAGGTATCAGATGTTCAAGGAAAGGCAATGAGTTCTCACAATGTGTTAAATATCTTTGCCTTCAATACATTAAATTAGAAAGCTGACAAAATCATAGTGCTTGTTAACATCTAAATGTAACTTTTTGCATGGAAAAACCCCTCAACTTAACTGATGTGTAGGTGATCTAGTATTTAGTATTGTTTAATGGAATGTATATCAGTGTATTCAAGTCAATACTTTATTCATTTAAACCAATATCTTTCTTGATTCTTTGTACAGTATGAAAAAAAGAGTCGTTGTACCTGTGCTGAAGTTCACTGCTGTGAGGAGTCCAGTTCTGTCTCTCACTCTCTGGTCCAGCCTGTCTGCATCACCTGGACACTTTAAACAAACAGATATATATGTAAAGAATCATGTGTACAAACAATATAACTGATTATCTTCTGTTGGATTGTGTATTGTCCGAGTCAGGGTCCTTTTTATTTTACTGTAACTTTGGAAGTTGTGTTACCAATGCTTACTGTTTATTTAATGCAATTAATAAAAACAACAAGGTTTGGGTTCGTTCTTCAGATGACTGTGACGTTAACGTGTAAGCTCGATAATGAACTCCAGCTCAACCAACCATATTGTAATATCTAAGTAATCATCTTGAAATATGACATTAATAATTGTAATATACACACATCATATTGTGAGGTTGATTTCACATACACTACTTCGACATTAGCTTGTCTACATACTTGAGCATAGCCAATTTAAATTAACCTTAGCGATGCATACAGTTCCTACCTACATAATAAAATATCTCTAAATTACAAGGATGACCTTATTTTATAACCTCAAACAGAAGCCGTTTGTTCTACAGTATTATCCCACTTAACGCTTAACACTTGTCTATTTCGTTTTAACCTTTATATATACAGTCTATTATTTTAACTTGGAGGCTACGATTAGCATCGTTAGCACCGATGTAGCTACCACTAGCTTACACGCTAACCCAAGCCTTAACATTCATTACGTAGCTGATTAAAATCATTAACACATAAATAAGTACTCGATTTTCACTTACCGCATTCATGCACCGTCTGTTTTAACCGCAGAGCGAGTCACAATAGTCCGATATATAAGTATGAAGAACAAACAACCACGGCCGGGGTCAAGTTGTGTTCACTGGATGAACTGAGCAGGCAGAGTCACTGTAGCTAGCTTCACGGAGCAGCTAGCAGAGAGACAAGAAGCTAGCAGCAGCAGTCACTTGCCAGAGCCGTCACTCAATGTGACCACGCCCTAATTTATGCACAAACTTTAAGACCTAATATAAATAAAAGAGTCGTGTTAGAAAACAATTCACTCACAGATCCATAATCATGAAGGTGGAATCTAACTATATTCATAATAATATTTATTGCATCCATGGGTAGAAACATGTATTTTTATGCTGTAAAGTTGGGCATTTTAACATGGGGGTCTATGGAAATTGCTCCTTTCTGCAGTCAGTCCCTATCGGCCAATATATGAACTGCAGTGTGTGGCACTTCCGTATTGGCGTCCCGGCTCTTCCCCAGAGTTTGCCGCTTGAGTGTTACACAATTGCGTGAGTTGTGAGGGTGAGGGTATTTTTTGTATAAATGATTATGAAGTGCCCTTTTCCTCACTTGAGCCCCTGCCCCCCAAAATGTCTGTGCACGTCCCTGCACCAGACACTGTGTCATAAAGGAGGAGGAGAACGAGTCAGGAGGACATGTTCTTCCTGCTCTCGTACAAAGATGAACTTTGAATTGAATGACCAGATGTTTACAGATACAATTAATGATTTTTATATTTCTAATGACCAGACATGTGTTAAATAGTGGTGATAAATATATTTTTATCAGATCAGATTACACTTTCGCACTAAACAAAATAAATAAATAAATATTCTAAGATGATAAGGTATTGAATAATAAGGTATTTATACTATTATGACAGATCATGTTAATATCCTTAATCATCCAGCAATCAGGCTTAACAACATTATTCTTTAATGTATTATCCATGCACAGAAAGACCTACAATGATGTTTCAAGTACTGGATTCATTTCAGTTTTGGCCCAAAACAAATATTTATAATAGTTCATATAACAATTATGGAGCATATTTGATCCTCAAATTAGAGAAGTATAATTTAAAGAAATTGATATTCTATATTCAACATTAGATAAACACAGAAGAACCCTTTCCAAGTACCATAAGTAGATGTTCAGGTAAGTATGGCTAATAAGAATAAGTGATAGACTTAATTTGGTACAGATCAGTTGTAGCATTTACAAATGTAATAATTCAAGTTTTAGGAATGTTTAATCCTTCCTTTCCAGGTTTTTACAAAAGTCTTTGAATATTTGCCTAACCTTTCCTTTTCAGATTTTGAACAATGTACTTGACTAAAATGAATCTATTGATTTTACTAAGACTAAGTGACTCTTCTTGACTAAAGCGTAATGAAGTAAACGTAAAAGTAATCCTAAAAATTGAAGACACTGCAACTTTGCAGATTACAGATTGATCAAATCACCACTGTGAATGTGATACCTTAACTGTGAATTGTATACCTTAGCTGGATCTCTTGTGATCCTGATGTTACCTTGGATCTCTTAGGATCCTAAGTTTTAAATGTTTTTGACTAGTGATTGCCTTGAAGTAAATCTTTAAGCTGCAAGCTGGTTTTGATTTTATAGTTTGATAAATGAGATTAACTAATGGTTAAATGATAAAAGATATTAGTTTAAAACAAATATTTTGCTATTGTGCACCTGTGTTTTATGTGTGTTCATTATTATGCTTTTGACAAAAGATGATCCAAACACTGATGAGAGATGATTTTTCTATTATGATTGGGTGTCTCAATCATTGTGATTGAATGTTTCAATCTTATTATGTTGTTCTTAATGTGATTGTTATTGATGTAATTGATGTTGTGTAAGTCCACACTCAAATCTGAAGATTCCCATTGATTTAAGTATTGAACAAAATATTATTAGACTAAGGGTTTTAGATTATCAAAATTGATAAAAAGAGAGAAACTGTTGGAGAAATATTTCCCAAGGCCCATAACTTTGACCCATCAGTTCAAACTGTCCTGACTGAGCACACGCACCTGTAACCTTGGCTGCTGTGCTCTCAGTGTTCTGTCTCCCTGTTCCTGCCTGTTGGCGTCAGCTGATAGAGGTGTTATGATTCTATGTTCCTGCCTGTTGGCGTCAGCTGATAGAGGTGTTATGATTCTATGTTCCTGCCTGTTGGCGTCAGCTGATAGAGGTGTTATGATTTTATGTTCCTGCCTGTCGGCGTCAGCTGATAGAGGTGTTATGATTCTATGTTCCTGCCTGTTGGCGTAAGCTGATAGAGGTGTTATGATTCTATGTTCCTGCCTGTTGACGTCAGCTGATAGAGATGTTATGATTCTATGTTCCTGCCTGTCGGCGTCAGCTGATAGAGATGTTATGATTATATGTTCCTGCCTGTCGGCGTCAGCTGATAGAGGTGTTATGATTCTATGTTCCTGCCTGTTGACGTCAGCTGATAGAGGTGTTATGATTCTATGTTCCTGCCTGTCGGCGTCAGCTGATAGAGGTGTTATGATTCTATGTTCCTGCCTGTTGACGTCAGCTGATAGAGGTGTTATGATTCTATGTTCCTGCCTGTCGGCGTCAGCTGATAGAGGTGTTATGATTCTATGTTCCTGCCTGTTGGCGTCAGCTGATAGAGGTGTTATGATTCTATGTTCCTGCCTGTCGGCGTCAGCTGATAGAGGTGTTATGATTCTATGTTCCTGCCTGTCGGCGTCAGCTGATAGAGGTGTTATGGTTCTATGTTCCTGCCTGTCGGCGTCAGCTGATAGAGGTGTTATGATTCTATGTTCCTGCCTGTCGGCGTCAGCTGATAGAGGTGTTATGATTCTATGTTCCTGCCTGTCGGCGTCAGCTGATAGAGGTGTTATGATTCTATGTTCTTGCCTGTCGTCGTCAGCTGATAGAGGTGTTATGATTCTATGTTCCTGCCTGTCGGCGTCAGCTGATAGAGGTGTTATGATTCTATGTTCCTGCCTGTTGGCGTCAGCTGATAGAGGTGTTATGATTCTATGTTCCTGCCTGTCGGCGTCAGCTGATAGAGGTGTTATGATTCTATGTTCCTGCCTGTCGGCGTCAGCTGATAGAGGTGTTATGGTTCTATGTTCCTGCCTGTCGGCGTCAGCTGATAGAGGTGTTATGATTCTATGTTCTTGCCTGTCGGCGTCAGCTGATAGAGGTGTTATGATTCTATGTTCCTGCCTGTCGGCGTCAGCTGATAGAGGTGTTATGATTCTATGTTCTTGCCTGTCGTCGTCAGCTGATAGAGGTGTTATGATTCTATGTTCCTGCCTGTCGGCGTCAGCTGATAGAGGTGTTATGATTCTATGTTCCTGCCTGTCGGCGTCAGCTGATAGAGGTGTTATGATTCTATGTTCCTGCCTGTCGGCGTCAGCTGATAGAGGTGTTATGATTCTATGTTCCTGCCTGTCGGCGTCAGCTGATAGAGGTGTTATGATTCTATGTTCCTGCCTGTCGCCGTCAGCTGATAGAGGTGTTATGGTTCTATGTTCCTGCCTGTCGGCGTCAGCTGATAGAGGTGTTATGATTCTATGTTCCTGCCTGTTGGCGTCAGCTGATAGAGGTGTTATGATTCTATGTTCCTGCCTGTTGGCGTCAGCTGATAGAGGTGTTATGATTCTATGTTCCTGCCTGTTGGCGTCAGCTGATAGAGGTGTCATGATTCTATGTTCCTGCCTGTTGGCGTCAGCTGATAGAGGTGTTATGATTCTATGTTCCTGTCTGTTGGCGTCAGCTGATAGAGGTGTTATGATTCTATGTTCCTGCCTGTTGGCGTCAGCTGATAGAGGTGTTATGATTCTATGTTCCTGCCTGTTGGCGTCAGCTGATAGAGGTGTTATGGTTCTATGTTCCTGCCTGTCGGCGTCAGCTGATAGAGGTGTTATGATTCTATGTTCCTGTCTGTTGGCGTCAGCTGATAGAGGTGTTATGATTCTATGTTCCTGCCTGTCGGCGTCAGCTGATAGAGGTGTTATGATTCTATGTTCCTGCCTAGAGATCTTCAGATTTGACGTGGCAACTCTACCGTGAAGTCAGAACCTCTGACTCTTTGACTTGTGATGTGAATTCTCCGGCCGAAGATCCTAAATAAACCATCATTGTTTGACATCAAAGCTCCAACTCTCCTCGTGTCTCTCTGTGTCCTGACTTTCCATTGCTACAGAAGTTTCCCTTACAGCAGGGGTGTCAAACTCAAGGCCCGGGGGCCAAATCCAGCCCGCGACTTCATTCTATGTGGCCCGCAAGAGCTTTCAAAGAATATAATATGTTTATTATACGGTTACTTGCCACTTTACAGAAGCACATTGCCAATAAACAACATGTCCCACAATGTATCTCATTTTGTGACATGCGCACTGAAGAGACTTGCAATTATTTGCCCTGGACTTTCGCCTTCAGACGTAGTTAATTATGAAGTTATTACCCTATCCGATAATAATCCAATGCAGAGGCAATAATGTCATATAATACATTATTTTATATATTTATATCGTCTTAAAGTTACAAGTTGATTGCAACCATAATGCTAATGTGGCCCGCGATGAAATTGAGTTTGACACCCCTGCCTTACAGGAATGTAACTTAGTATTTTAACTTACTACTGTGGTTATAGGTTAGGATACATAAAGTACATAAAGTCATGCAAAATTCATGTCATGAACAAAACAATGCAAACATATTTACAATCAAGGAATACACATGACTTTATAACGGGCCATTCTGCAGAAAGAGTACTTTTTCCTTTTGATTTATTTTTAAATGTTGGTACCTTAAGTTTCATTTAATGCTGAGACGTCTGGATGTGGGACATTTACCTGCGACAGAGTATTACGACAGTTATTGATCAGATCAAATATCATTTGAATGATCCCAAATAATTTTTTTGTGCCAGATATTGCAAAAATGGAACAACAACATAAGAATAAAGAGTGTATAAAGTAATACTAACACAAACAATTATACAAATATATGTTAATAATAATAAGAAAACTAAAATAGAAAAGGAATTTGAAAAAAGGCAAAAAATGGAAGTATACATTTAAAGTGAATATGAATACACGTATACTAAATTCACTTTGATAGACCTTAATAGAGAAGTAATATTCCACATAATATGGAGGATGTGATGTATTATGTCTCTTAACTCAGTGAACATGATTACCCCCAGCAGCTGCAGTTTATCTTAAAGTCTAAAGGACAGATTTAAAGGGTTCCCACCATGCCACCACTCTACTGTCACACCATGCTGTGGACCAATGAGAGTGCAGCCAGGGCCGCCTTAATGCACGGGCTGACCTGGGCTGAAGCCCAGGGGCCTACGGAGATCAGGGGCCTATCATGAGCCAATAACATTTAAATAAAAAATAAAAAAGTTTTTTATTTCGGATGTTTTTAAAAAACATTTAAATAAACAAAGTCTTGGCTTTCAGAATATGAAACTTTTATTTCCAAAATCACACGATAAATATATTTTTGAAGCTTGTAAAAGGAAGATGACAGCTCTCACTCGCCACTCACTCCCCCTCCCTCCCGCTGAAATTATGAATGTAAGGCGTATAGTAATCATAGATAACACGGCAGGGTCCATTACAGTTTGTTTTAATCTGGTTTCAAATAAACAAAGTCTTGGCTTTCAGAATATTAAACTTGTTTCGGCAAATTCAGATGATAAATACAACGTTGAAGCTTGTAACGGCATAATTACAAGTGGAGAACGGAGTAACTTGACGTCACAGCAGGCATAACAACAGCCGGTGTTTCTCGTGAGTGTTTTCCCCGGGAAACAAACACAATACACACAAACGCAAAAATACACAAACACACACGTATACACACACACACACACACACACACACACACACACACACACACACACACACACACACACACACACACACGTGAGTTTCCCCCAGACCAGTAATCCAAACGAAAATATCTTCCCTCCTTAGTATTTTGATCATTTGCTCCGCTAATCAATCAGATCGATGGATTCCAGAGATGACTCCGTAACAGTCAGTGGGCACCACTTCACAGCGAATCAGAATGAGAATATGTTTCACATGTGACTTATTCAAATTGCGAGTGATTGAGTGACAGATGAAGGTTGTTTAGGAGAAAAAGTTTGAGAAGAAAAAGTTTGAGAGTGGCGCTCAGGAAAGGAAATTGTTGAGTGAAAAGGAGTTTCGAGACAAGCAGCTATTACAAAAAATGCCGAAGCTTACAGGTTATTTTAAACCTGTAGGCCAGGATGAGGAGGAAGGAGGACAGATGAGTTATGTACCGAGCAGTAGCGGTGCCGGCCGCGGGGCCTCGGAGCCAAGTAGGCCGTCTGGTTCTGATAGCGATGGAGTAGCGGGAGAGGAAAAACAGACAGGAGGGATGTTGGAGGAGATGGAGAGGACGACGAGGACTTGCTACGTGGAGGGGAGCCAAGGGCAACCAGACAAATACACGAGGGAGGTCCGATACGTCACTCACCAGGCGCGCGTAGAGCAGAGTGGAGAAGTGCGATCACAGAGCCTGCCGAGGCTATAAATGACTTTGATTTGTTGTTTAAATAGGGGGCCTACAAAACCTATCAGCCCCAGGGCCCGATGGCAGGTTAAGGCGGGCCTGAGTGCAGCGTGTTGCTGTCAGCAGGACAGCTCTGATGTAACTAAGTGTCCTCATCTTCCCTTTCTTCAGGTGAATAATTCAGGCCAGACATGAGCCAGGTATTCACTTACGCCTGCTAATGTCACTCCTGTGTGGAAAGGTAACAAAGTGAGGACACAGAGAAGAAAGGCTTTATGGGTAAGTCTCTGTGCATGAACCACAGCATCCGGGTACGCCTGCAAATATTTCTGACCAATCTCCATCCCTCGCTTCGTGTTATTTCATTGCACTGAAAAGAGCCTCTGTTTACCAGCACTGAGTTATTGATAAGTTATAACATATGCTCAAGCCTGGGGGAAGACGCTACACAACCCTGATGTAACAGTATTTTAAAGCTGATTTGGTTAACGTGTTATCAAACCGTTACATATTTACACATCTAGCAGATTCGGAACAACATCACTCATTTGGAGTTACTGAACAGTCTAATATTCCCTCTTGAGAGAAATGCCTGTGTCTGAGCTACAGGTGATGCTCTCTGAAGTTATAATAACCCTTTTCCCTTTTCTGTAACAACAGTCCTCCACTAAACGTTTAATGGAAGTTCAATATCTGTCACTGCAGCTCCTTAAGTCCTTTACGGTTCTTGTTACCCTTAATGTGTACTATAGGTTTACTACAGGTTATACAAGCTTCCAGAATGTGTGACACACTGCACATAATCCTGAGGACTTCTTCAAGGCGGCTCTGCCACCTGCTGGTGTTTGTGAAACGTTTTTGGTTACTCTTCTTGTAGCTTTTTCGAACTCAGATGAATCCAATGACTTTAGAGTTAGGAGCTTTATAGGGCAAGGGGACAGAGCAGTTAAGAGGACACATGATTGATAAAGGCACTTCCAGCTCACTTCATTTGCATTTAGATTGATCATTTAAATAAGTCAAAGGTCACAGGGTTAGATATGGTGACAAGATAATTGTGCTGGTAGCCTATTTGTCATGAATAAACCCAGCAATAAAGCAGAGAGACCCGCTCACCTCTCTGCTTCAGTGCACCATTTTCATCATAGTTCATCTCTCTCTAGCCTCCACAAAGGGGGGGTGAACAGAGCATGAAAACACAGCGAGTATGCTGGGAAAACATTATTATAAAGTCCGTGGTGGAAGATGTATTCCCATCATTTACCCAAGTTAATGTAGCAACATAAAAATAAATCACAAGTCCTGCATTCAAAACCTTGTTCACATAAAAGTATACAGTATATTAGCACAATGTTCTGAAGAAATAATGAATCAAATAACTCATGTTGCAGAATGATCCTTCTGGCATCATTTGGAAATTGTGATGTATAACCAAAAGGTTATAGTGTTCATTTAATTAGATTGTTTATGAACTTTAAAGCACTTTAAGATATACAGTATGTAGCATTAAGCTTCTAAAATAAGTCACAGAAGTTTTTGCCATTGTGAGCTTATATCTGAAGAAATGCACAACACAATTCATCCATTTTTAAAAACATTCTTGTTTGATTAAGCATGCCTTGCTATTATTGAAAAATGTTAGCCTTAAGATAAAAACAAAAATAGGAAATTATAAATAATGATTAAGACTTAAAACTAGGTAATAAATAAACGAGGGCCCTCAATAAGCCATGGCTTAACAGACATGTCTAAAGAATAGACTGTAAATGAAGGTCTAAACTAAAGGTTTTTAGACAGAGACAGGGACCACAGCGACTAACGAGGATTGCCATGTGGTTTTTTGTTGAGGCCTCTGGGTCATAGCAGGCAGCTGCAGGGTAGATCTATAAAGCACTTCTGAACAGTAGTGAGAGGATCTTCAGATAGGGCTGGGCAATCATTCAATTTGATAATGTATCGTCTTTCAAATGCTTCACATCGTGATGGAATCTTTAGATATAACATTAGGCTTTAAACGGCTGCACATCACCGACGCTAAGCTAAAGGCGGCTAATGCTCGGCTGGATGATGTTACCATAACTAGTTTCAATCAGTCTCTTCTAGCAACGAAGGTTTTTAAAACATAGAAGCTTCAGAAGTTCTCCAGTGGGGTATTTACTGAGGTGTTTTATGTCGTAGATCAACACGTGAAAATCTCCTCAGCTTGTGTTAACCTCAGACCTTATTTTTACCATTTAACCAAAAACATGTTGAGGTAAAACTGGGTTTTGTTTTTATCGATCTGTGTGCTGATGTTGAGACTGCATGGTCTTATTTTTATCTTGGTTTTATGGAAATTATAAATAGACATGCACCCCTGCGTACATTTAGAGTGAAGGGACGAGACAATCCTTGGTTTTCTGCTGAATTATCTAGTCTCCTACATGAGAGAAACAAGGCCTGGGCAAAGGCTAGGAAATCAGGCGGTAGAATGGCTGCACTTTAGGCAGCTAAGAAATAGCTTGACATCAAATGTCAAAAGTGCAAAGTCGAAGTACTATTTGTCAGTAACCACAGAAAATCTGAACAACCCTAGAAAATTCTGGAAAGCCATAAAATCGATATCCACCGGTGAGATCCGTAATGAGCTACCTCCGTGCCTTACCACAGCATCTGGCACTATATCGGACAGGGCTACTATGCTAAATTGCTTTAATGAGCATTTTGTGTCCTGTGGTTCTCTATTTGATTCTGTCACTAACTCTGCTTCTGTGAACACTACAGTATGTGACTCAGAACAATGTGGTCTGGAAAACGCTTTTAGTTTTACTCCTTTTACTGTTGATGTTGGTCGTGAAGCTTTAACCAAGTTAGATCCTAAGAAACCGGCTGGCCCGGACAATTTAGAGCCTTTCTTTTTAAAGATAGCTGCTGATTTTATTGCTCCACCTCTCACTACTCTTTTTAACCTCTCTCTCAGCACGAACAAAATTCCAAAATTGTGGAAGTCAGCGTATGTCCTGCCTTTACTAAAAGGAGGGGAGGCCACTTTATTCAATAATTATAGGCCCATCTCTAAATGATCAGTTCTGGCTAAGGTTCTTGAACGCCTCGTGAGTGAACAGGTAAAGGTGTTTTTATGTACAAATGACATCCTGTCTAAACATCAGTCAGGCTTCAGAAAACAACATAGCACCATCACTGCCACAATGAAAGTGGTGAATGACATTACGAGTATTTTAGATAATAAGCAGAGTTGTGCAGCTCTATTTATTGACCTGTCCAAAGCGTTTGATACCGTCGATCATCGCATCTTAAAGTAGAGGCTACTCAGTATTGGCATATCCAGCCATGCAGTGGGGTGGTTTGTGAACTACCTCTCTGAAAGGTCCCAATGTGTTCAGTTTGATGGGCTGTCTTCTGAGTGGTTAAACATTGCTAATGGTGTTCCTCAAGGTTCTCTTTTAGGTCCACTTTTATTCTCCATATATATTAATAGTTTAGGTGAAAATGTCGATGGAGCAACCTTACATTTTTATGCGGACAATACCGTGATGGATTGTGCAGGTCCCTCCATTAAGGAGGCTGTTGTTGAATTACAAGCAGTTTTTAACATTATTCAGACTCAGCTCTCTGAACTAAAGCTTCTTTTAAATGTGGATAAAACCAAGGTAATGCTCTTTTCTAAAGCTAAAGCTAAAAATACACCGGAGACTGCTTTGGATATTGTAACTACGCAAGAAATACAACTTGAAGTGGTTACCTGTTACAAATACCTTGGTATCTGGCTTGATGATTGTCTCACTTTTAAACTTCATGTCAATAACCTGCTTAAAAAGCTGAGGGTTAGGCTAGGTTTCTTTTACAGAAATAAGTCCTGTTTCTCGCTTGAGGCCAGGAAAAGGCTAGTCACTGTGACCTTTTTACCTGTGCTGGACTATGGTGATTTGATATGAATGCACCTGCCAATTACCTGAGCAAGTTAGATGCTGCGTATCCCAGTGCACTGAGATTTTTGACAAATTGTAAAGCACTTACGCATCACTGTACCCTGTATACCAAGGCGGTTATGCCATCACTTACTGTACGGAGGCTCAGTCACTGGTACTTTTTCATTTACAAAGCCATGTTGGATAAACTACCATCTTATATCTGCTCCCTGATCTCTCTGCGAATTGAAAGTACTTATTGCCTGAGATCGCATGCTGTGGTTTTATTAAATGTGCCAAGTGCTAGGACTGTCTTAGGGAAGAAAGCTTTTAGATGTGCAGCTCCACTAACATGGAACAGTCTGCAAAAAGAATGGAAAATTACCAAGCTAGTACCACTACATGTTTTTAAAGCTCGGTTGGATGCTACAAAATCAGATGCTGTTGGTACCTGTACTTGTGGTTAAATATGTAAATTGTAATCCCTGTACATTTTGCTGTATGATGTCCTTTTGTTGTTCTGTTGTTTATGTCTTCTTGTGGAACCTACTGCTGCAGGTCTCCCTTGAAAAAGAGATCATTGATCTCAATGGGATTTTACCTGGATAAATAAAGGTTTTGAACTGAATTGAATTGACATCATGCACAACATATTTGTCAATGAAATGTTCAATCATTCACTAATTTGTCTAGTGCTCCATTGACACTGTGGAATACATGTATTATTAAAATACACACACAGAAACACACACACACACACGCACACTCACACAGTGATTGTCCGGTAAATGAGAGAGCTGCTGAATGAACTGAATACCAGCTGTCCATGCAGTGGAACTGAACACAGCACTGAACTCAGCAGAGACAGGAGCAGCCTGCAGACTACACTGATACACAGGCTTTGTGAGAGGATAAGACTCACTCATAAACACACTTACTATCA
>NW_022989854.1:215000-230000 GCF_902827175.1 Gymnodraco acuticeps
CGTTTGATCTTTTGACCTCTTGACACATGGCGCCATGACACCTCGCCCTCATTAGACGTTTGAGTTTGAGCTTCAGTGAGAAGGGAAGGATTACACCTGAGCTACAGTTTAACCCTCCGTCCTATCACATTTCATCTGTCATGTTCTTCATCTCGTTTTCTGAGGAATTATGCAATTCACTTCTTTGGTGTACATGATTCCTCTTAACTTGTTTTAGTTCCTGTATTTACTATATATTATACTTTCTAAAAAAACAACCAAGAATAGTGCATCATCCAATTCATGCACGACAACTGTTGTGCCTGGGACTAAGTCATAACTTTATTAACCTGTTAAGCCCGAGAGCCCCCGGTAGAGGGGGCTGCAGGTTTTGTTTTTCACGAAACTGTGTCTCAGGGCTTCTTAATATTTAAAAACCTATTAATGTGTCATACCAGATTAACGGGAAGAAACTCAGCTAACTGACAATACGAAACTTATTGTAACTGCATATACAAGATATCAGATTAAAGCTGAGATTCCACAGATTATATAGGTATTAGTATCATCACTGAGCGATCAGAACTCGCGACAGGGGAAGCAAACACAGACATCATAACACGTATAGCATTACGGAACAAACACGGGAGATTGTCCCACCGTAGCTGTTATTCTGATCAAAAGTCGTGTTCAATGGCATTAAAACGATAAAAATGCGGCTGAAGGTTAATCCATAGGTTAATCCAATGTGTCTGTCACTTTGAAAAAATTATTGATAATCCATAATTACATTTGTATGTAAAAATCGGAGATTTTATATTAGCTGCTAATGGTAGCCACCAAAGTGTATCGCAGCTTCCGGTTCCGAGGCATTCTGGCTGCGCAGCACTCATTCACCAATAGGCGTGTTCACACCGGAGTACTTTTTTTCATTCAGATTTTGCATTTTATTACATCACAGTACAAACAACAGACATACAGTACACTTCCCCCCCCCCCCCCCCCCACCCACAACAGAGAGGGTGATACAAACAATAGCAAAAACTAAAATAAACAAAAAACACAATAAAATGGTCACTAGTGCATGGTAATAACATCAGTAACGACTGTAATACTTATGTATACATTAGAGAAATCTGTTGCATAAGGCATAGAGATTTGTTCAGGTTAAATCAGATCAGGGTCTAGGGATAGAGATATAAGAGGACAAAAATGAATGAATCAAATCAATACAGTAAATGCAGCTCATCCACAATGCAGCGGCTCGTCTGGTCTTCAACCTTCCTAAATTCTCCCACACCACGCCGCTCCTCCGCTCCCTCCACTGGCTTCCGGTAACTGCTAGAATCCACTTCAAGACAATGGTACTTGCGTACCATGCTGCGAATGGATCTGGCCCTTCCTACATCCAGGCAGGGGCGGATCTACCGGGGTGGCATGGGGTGGCAACTGCCACCCTAAACAATAGCCTTGCCACCCCAGCTGCCACCCCAGTTGGCATCTTTGTTTTGAAAGAAAAGTTGTTGCTCATCGGACATTTATGAGAGAAAGTCTCTAATGTCCGAGTGCAAGTGAATGCAGCACAAGATGCACGTCATGTAACCCCTCCCCCGGTCCTGGCGCGAGAGTGGAAATATGATTGGTGGCGAATTCATTTGAACGGGACGGCGCAAAACGAGAAGCCTTTCGGACCCAAGCACTGAAGCAATGAGGTAGTTGCGGTCTACAATGACAGAGAAGAGAATGTCAGTTTGGCTGCACTCAGCATTGAATCAAAACGCACTACAGCTGTTGATCTTAATAAGTTTGTGAGGCGTTTTGCTGAACAAAATAGTAATCGCCGCATTCAGCTGTAATAGACATGCCAACTTGATGCTCTGCTCACGGATGACTCGATGAGAATAACAAACTGTTAAGATGATGACCTTGTATGCGTGTATATATTTTTTTCTTTGAGGGGGTCTGCCCCCCAAAAACAATTGTAAGTCCTGAAAAAGTAAAATAAGACGGTGTGTAAAACTACACTGCCCAGCCAACAGAAAGTAACCACTTTGATTGAACTAGGCCAGTAGGTAAGGACCTTCCACTGGATAATAACTGCAGCGATGTTTTAGCTGAATACACGTTTTTTAACCCTAACTGATGCAGTTAGTCACTTCTTTAATGTTTGTTCTTTCTGATGTAAAGTCAAGGTTGTAACTGTATATCAATAATGATATAATTACTTGTTTTTCAAATTTGAAGGAGGGTGAGCAAGCATCTTGATGAACATTCATCATTAACTCCTCCAAAAAATAAATATAGTTTATTCAATAATAAATGAATATGTGAATCATAACAGTTATTCACTATATCTGTAAAGCGTCTTTGAGCACCTGTAAAAACGCTAACAAATTAAATCTATTATTATTATTATTTATTAACAGTGATTGACAGCTTATAGGAATAATATGATTGTTAATAGTATCATATTCATTCAGACAAACATCGATGAGACAGTTAATTAATGTACTTATTGCAGCAGTCTGCATAGATTTGGAACCCCTGCTGGTCTAAGAGTGAGACAAACTCATTCAGTTATTGTTCAGTTAAAATTCATTAAATTACGTCTGCCACCTTATATGTAAGGCTTTACTGATGTGCCACAATAATATCACCTATGTGATTGAGTTAAAATGTGAATATTGTGGCTTTCCAAGTTAACATTGATTGTAGGGGTGTAACGGTTCACAAACATTTCGGTTCAGTACGTAACTCGTTTTTAGGTCACGGTTCGGTTCGGTACGTTTTCGGTACAGCAGAGAAAATTATCACAAAACATTAAAAACATTTTTTTAATTATTATTAAACTGTGACTAATGTATTCAAATAAATACAAAATATAGTCAAATAAACATTAAGGTGCAGCATTTCGATGAACTGAAATAATCTGTATTTGAACTGTACTAGTACCTAAGCAGCCAGCTTGACATTAGGACTTGCTTGTCATTGTATTTTCATGTTGTTTAAAGAAAGATTAACTAGTCCACATTGCTTGCTGAAATGGCAGATCTGCTGGCACTAACAATGTCTCCTGCTGTGGAGAACACCCTCTCTAGGGACAGAGGTAGCACAGCCAGGTAGCGCTTTGCTAACATGGCAACATAAGGATACTTGGCGTTTGTAATAGCTTTGGCTCGGTCTGAACTTTCTGCGAGTGGTGGAGGCTTAAATGCTAGTGGGAGTTGGGTTTGCACTTCAGTCTTTTTTCTTTTGGTACCGGCGATATTCACATTCGGGTGATGCCTTTTCAAATGAGTGTGATGTATTGCCAGCCGCGTAACCAATGTTAGTTGAACAATACCGACAAACAGCTTTGGTTCGGTCCACCTGTCTTTGTCCGTCATCCTTGTACGTAACTACGAAACCAAAATGTTCCCAAACCGGAGACTTCAATGATGCTGGAGGATTTTCAGCTCAACTTTATCTGCGTTCGCCATTTCGACAGTTCCTCAAATTACTGACTACATTTGAACGCATCCCTGTGACCAGCTCTCATAGTATGCCTCTCGTCCAATGAAATTACTTGGTCGCTCTATGATATATACCTGAGATTACTTCCAGAAAGTTGTTCATGTTCTCAATTTGTTTACGTTTAACGCTATATTCGTTCGGTACACACGTGTACCGAACCGAAGGGCCCGTACTGAATAATTTCAGTACGGGTACGTGTACCGTTACACCCCTAATTGATTGATATGATTGCGATTTAAATCAGCATATACTTCTGTCAGGGGATGCCACCCCTCAAAATCTCCTGCCACCCTCTTGCCACCCCATGAATATTTGTCTAGATCCGCCCCTGCATCCAGGACATGGTTAAACCGTACACCCGAGCACGTGCACTCCGCTCTGAATCAGCCAAACAGCTCGCTGCACCCTCACTGCGAGGGGGACCCAAGTTCCCATCAGCAGAAACACGTGGGTTTGCTATCCTGGCTCCAAAATGGTGGAATGAGCTCCCCATTGACATCAGGACAGCAGATAGCTTGCACACCTTCCGGCGCAGACTGAAAACTCATCTCTTTCGACTCCACTTCGAGCGATAGAACTATTAACAAAGCACTTATATACTAATAAAGGACTGGCTTATCTAAAGCCAGTTGAGTAGCACTTGAAATGTTTTAGCTCTATGAAACCTGATGTACTTATATGATTCTGTTTTCTTCAAGTTTGTATCTTGTTGGTCGAACGCACTTATTGTAAGTCGCTTTGGATAAAAGCGTCAGCTAAATGTAATGTAATGTAATGTAATGTAATGTAATGTAATGTAATGTAAATGAACAAGATAAAATTAAATAATGAGATAGAATTGCAAACATTTGCAAATTGCCTGGACCACATCATGACCTCCTATACAGGGCAATGTATTGTTTATGCCAGTATTAAGTTATAGATCCTCATCTGAGGGGAGCTTTTGTAGGGCATTACAAAAATATATGAACGGTTGCCACTTTGAGACACTTAAGGAACACTTAATTTGTTCAAGCTTAAGAAAGAACATCACATCTGTTAGCCAGGCAGAAATAGAGGGAGGATGTTTGGACTTCCAGTTGAGAAGAATCCTGCGACGGGCCAAGAGGGTTGTGAAAGAGACAATATCTGCTTCTTTGGAGGTTAATGAGGACAAATCTGCAGGGACAACAAAGATGGCTATTAAGGGGCATGGCTTCAGGGTGGTCTTGAGAACATCTGAGAGGGTTTTGCAGATTGATTGCCAGTAAGTTTTCAATTTGGGACAGTGGGAAAACATATGACTAAGGTCACAGGGGGATATGGCATCTGTCACATTTGTCATTTACATTGGGGTATATTTTGGATAGCCGGGATTTGGAAAAGTGTGATCTATGTAAAACTTTAAACTGTATGAGCCCAAGGCGAGCACATGAGGTGGAAGTTCGCACTCTGTCAATTGCCCTATCCCACCAGTCTTCGGGTAGTTCCAAGTTCAATTCCTGCCGCCAAGCCATTTTAGTTTTGCTCATAGAGTATGTATCTAGTGACATAATATGCGAGTAGATTTTGGAGATAGACCCCCTCTCTCCTGGCATTAATTTCAAGAGGTCATCCCAGGATTGTTTGGGAGGGAGAGTGGGGAAGTTAGGAAAATGGGAGGAGACAAAATGCCTGACCTGAAAATAGCGAAAAAGATGGGATGCTGGTAAAGAGAATCTAGAAGCCAGGGTCTGGAAGCTAGGGAAAGTGTCATTTACAAAAAGGTCTTGGAATGACCTTATGCCTTTCCTTTTCCAGAGAGAGAAAACACCGTCCATTAAAGATGGGGGGAAGAGATGGTTCATATCGACTGGACCCTGAAGGGATGCAGAGGAAAACTTAAAGTGCTTGCGAAATTGGTACCAAATCTTCAGCGTAGAAAGGACTATGGAATTACTAGTAAAGCAAGAGAGGCTTGACTGGGGAGAATAGCAGATAAGAGCAGGTAGCGAAGTCGAGGTGAGGGAGTGAGCCTCCAGGTGGCACCATGGCACATCTGGAGCACACAGCCAGAATGGTTGTTTTTGAACATTTGCTGCCCAGTACAAGAAGTTAGGCAGCGCAAGACCTCCACTTAGTTTGCATTGTTGAAGTAGGGATCTACTGACCCTGGGCACCTTACCTGCCCAGATGAATGTAGTGACAGCTTGATTAACAGATTTAAAAAAGGATTTAGGTAAATAAAGTGGGATTGTCTGAAACAAATACAGACATTTTGGTAAGCTATTCATTTCGACAGCATTTATCCTGCCTCGCAGCGATAGAGGTAGGTTAGCCCATCTCTGGAAATCTGATTTCATTTGAACAAGGAGGGGAGCGAAGTTTGCAGAGAACAAGGCGGACAATGAGCGAGTTACTTTTACTCCAAGATAGGTGAAACCAGAGTGGCATATTTTAAAGGGCAGATCGGATTGTAAGAGCTGTAGTGCAGTTGTGTTTATTGGGAAGCATCTTTTGAAGATTGAGCTTGTAGCCGGAGAAAGAGCCAAAGATGTCCAGAGTTGTGACAACAGAGGGCAAAGAGGCGACCGGATTCTCAATGTAAAGCAGTGAATCATCTGCATAAAGAGATGTTCCCTGCCCTCCCTTGTCACCCCCCGGAAAGAGGTAGAGGCACGTAGAGCCGCAGAAAGAGGTTCAATAGCCAGTGCGAACAGTATAGGGGATAGGGGGCAACCCTGTCGTGTACCACGTCCAAGGGCAAAATAGCTTGAATAAGTATCATTGGTGCATACACTAGCTTGGGGAGAAGAGTACAAAAGGCGAATCCAAGAGCATAATGTGTTCCCAAATCCAAATGTCTTAAGGACAGAGAATAAGTATCCCAATTCTACCCGATCAAATGCCTTCTCGGCATCAAGAGAGACGACCACCTCAGGAAGGGTGGAGGGTTGCTTAGAGTAAATTATGTTGAAAAGTGTACGTATATTCGAAAATGAGTATCTCCCCTGTATAAAGCCTGTTTCTGGTATGACTACCTCCAGCCGTCGTGCAAGGACCTTAGCCAGTATCTTGACATCAGCATTAAGGAGACTGAGCGGCCTTTAAGAGCTACACAGAGTCGCGTCCTTATCCTTTTTTAAGAGGAGAGCTATTGAAGCCTGCGTCAAGGTGGGTGGAAGTGAGCCATTACCAAGCGATTCATTGTACATGGCTAAAAGCAGAGGGGCCAACTTAGCATCACATTTTTTCAAGAATTCAGGAGGGAACCCGTCAGGTCCTGGGGCCTTACCGCTCTGCATTGACCTGGTGGATTGCATAACCTCATCAAGAGTGAGAGGGGAATCGAGGTCATCCGCAACCTCAGGTGGAACTGAGGGAATCATCAATTCTTCCAAAAACTGAGTCATATTGGTGGTGTCTGATGGCATCTCCGACTTATACAAGGTAGAGTAAAAACTTTTAAAGGCATCATTAATCTGTGCTGGGTCAGAGGTCAAGTTGTTAGAGGAGTCTAGAATTTGAGGAATTAATCGGGAGGCTGCTTTGCGTTTTAATTGGTGCGCGAGCAATCGCCATGTTCATAGTAGGTTCCCCTTGAGTAACCCCTAACCCAAACGTCTTGAGTAGATAGAAGATTCAGGCGCTGTTTGTAAAGATCTGGGGACGCGGTCGAAGCATATTGGCGGTCTAACTCAAGTATCGTCTTAGAGAGCTCGTCCAGCCTAGCTCTACGGGTCCTGTTAAAATAAGAGGCATAAGAGATTATTTGCCCTCTGAGGTAGGCCTTGAGCGACTCCCATAAGAGAGAATGGGAGGTGGAGCTTGTCTTGTTAGAAAACAGAAAGTCATCAATGGCAGTGGAGATTGTACTACAAAACTTGGCATCAGAGAGCAGGAGTGAATTGAATCTCCACCGTGAAGGTGTACGAGGTTGAGTAGACAGAGATACAGTATGTCCAGAGTTAAAGGACCATGGTCAGAGATGATGATTGGTAAATATTCTGAAGAGGTAACCTTGGGCAGCAATTTATGGTCAATGAAAAAATAGTCAATAGTCAAAAAGGAATGATGTACATGAGAGAAAAAGGAGTAATCACGAGACTGAGGATTATTATATCTCCAGCGGTCGGCAAGGCCATTCAGAGACATAAAGTCAGAAAATGACCTTGCCATAGTGGACGGAGAGAACGTGGTGGGAGAAGAGCGGTCTAAGGATGGGTCAATAAGTCCCCTCCCAGTATTAAAAGGTGGGTGTTAAGACATGGGATTTTGCTCAGCAAGCTGTTAGAGAACGCAGCATTATCCAAATTGGGAGCATATACATTCACCAATACAACAGGAGTTTGCCAAACCATACCAGTAATAATTAAATATCTCCCATTTCTGTCAGAAATAATGTTAGTGGTGTAAAAATGTATCCTCTTATTTATGAGGATTGCAACACCTCTGGCTTTGGAGTCAAAATCTGAGTGGAAGACCTGACTATAATGTTGATTTTTTAGCCTATGGTGGTCTTTGATGCGTAAGTGTGTCTCCTGTAAAAAAACGAAATCTGCATTTCACTTTCTGAGGTGAGAAAAAACTCTTGACCTTTTGACAGGGCTGTTCATAGCCTTTACATTCCAGGACAAGAATTGTGTGGAGTTAGGTCTATCTGGAGTCACACCATTATCCGCCATCTATCCCATACGAACTGGAAAGTGCAGTGGCCCAGGCAATTGCAAAGTGGAGAGAAAAAAAGAAAAAAAACACAAACAAAGAAAAAAACAAAAAACAATAAAAGCAAATATACAAACATACCCTCAACAGACAACGATACAACAACTCACCCAAGTCCCGTGGCCAGGTCCCCATCCCCAAACGATGGAGACGGCAGGCAAGAAAACCTTGCGGTTTCCGGTGCGGAGGCGAAAAGCTCCTACTATCTATAGTACTCCTAACACATAACTGGTAGCTCTGCAGCTTGTTTACATAATCTAACTAGAGTATGGAAAACACATAAGCATATAACAAAAAGTGAGCTCATTTGAAAGATGGCTAATAAGAATTGCAGTAAAACACGTCTCAATCAGACCTTTAAGCACATCAAAGCCCTGAGTAAAGACCCAGTTAAATATAATATTCCAAAACATCTCCCTTAAAGTGAACTTAGGAAAAAAACAGTTTAGCAAAGCAGAAGAAAGAGCTCTGAAAAAATGCTTCAATAATACTTTAAGAAATGAAAAATGAAATTGCTCCAAATAGGCTGACGATTAAACGTTAAACGACAAATTAAAGTTGAATTGTATACAAATATATATAGGCCTACGCGGGGAAAGGATAAGTACACCAACCTATATCAACAGCCAGCCCAGGCCATGTATTTCTTAAATGTTTATAGATCATCCGTCGGGTGTCGCCTTCGGCCGTGCCTCGGGAGCCCCAAAGTGGCGCCTGGCGTAATCCAGTGCAGCTTTAGGGTCGGTGAAAGAGTGCTGCTGACCCCCGTGAGTGACGATGAGCCTAGCTGGATAGAGAAGCCCGTACCTGACGTCCGGTTTGTTACGCAGGATTTCCCTTGGCGGAGTAAACTCCCTCCTGCGATTTACCACAGTCGGTGGATAATCAGGAAATAGCTGGATTCGCTTGCCTTGGTATATCAGGTTTCCAGAGCCGGTGTGTTTGCGTAGAATGTCCTCCACGGCATGATAATAGTGAAGCCTCAGGATGAATGGGCGAGGTGGTTGTCCGTCGGAGGGACGCTGTCGGAGAGATCGGTGGCAGCGGTCGATCAGCGGCTTCTGATCCAGGGATAAGAGGTCGGTGAGTAGCTGCAAAATAAACCCTCTGGGACGTGTGCCTTCCTTCCCTTCAGGGACTCCAATCATGCAGATGTTGTTCCTCCTGCTACGTCGCTCCAGGTCCTCACATTTATCCGACAGTTTAGCAGTCTCGGCCGTCAAGCGAGCCACCTCGGTTTGCAGCCGGGTGATGTCATCTGAGTGTTGAGTTAAGGCACCTTCAACTTCCTTGATGGCCTCCGTGTGTGCTAGCATAGTAGCTTTGATTGCCGCCAATGCTGTCTGCGTGTCCCCTTTCATAATGGAGAATTCCTTTTTTAGGTTCTCAGTGACAGTCTCAATCCGGGAATCAATCGTGGCGCAAATTTCTTTTTTGTTTTGAGCCACCTCTCTGCGGAGTGTCTCAAGGGCGGCTAGCACCATGTCAGCCGGGACACTGCTCTCCTCGTGTTGTTCCTTGTCAGGCGATTTCGGTGATTCTCCCGGGCCTCCCTCCGCCGCGCAGAGCTTTGTCGATTCCGTCTTCACCATGGTTGAAAAAATCAAATGAATAGTTCCCGAAAGATGATATGATCATTAAATAAATAAATGTGTGATATAGAAGAAGTGAGGATACCCGGCCCGGAGGAAGCCCGGGGTCCCCTTCTGGAGCCAGGCCCAGAAGGAGGACTCGTCGGCGAGCGTCTGGTGGCCGGGCTTGCCACGGAGCCCGGCCGGGCCCAGCCCGAAAAGGCAACGTGGGCAACACCTCCGCTTCTCCGTCCCGCGGGCCCACCACCTACGGGAAACATCGATGGGGTCGGGTGCGCTGCCAGAAGGGTGGCAGTGAAAGCGGAGGGTCTCGACGGACCAGACCCGGGCGACAGAAGCTGGCTTTGGGGACGTGGAACGTCACCCCTCTGGGGGGGAAGGAGCCGGAGCTTGTGCGGGAGGTGGAGCGTTACCAGTTGGATCTGGTTGGGCTCACCTCTACGCACAGCGTCGGCTCTGGAACCTTACTTCTGGATAGGGGTTGGACTCTATTCTTCTCCGGAGTTGCTCAAGGTGTGAGGCGCCGGGCGGGTGTGGGGATACTCACAAGTCCCCGGTTAGGTGCTTCGTTGTTGGAGTTTACCCCAGTGGACGAGAGGCTCCCTACGCCTGCGGGTTATGGGGGGGAAAACTCTGACTGTTGTGTGTGCTTATGCACCCAACAGCAGTTCAGAGTATACGGCCTTCTTGAAGACCCTGGAAAGAGTCCTGTATGGGGCTCCTGAAGGGGACTCTTTAATCTTGCTGGGAGACTTCAACGCACATGTGGGCAATGATGGAGACACTTGGAGGGGCGTGATTGGGAGGAACGGCCCCCCTGATCTGAACCGGAGTGGTGGTTTGTTACTCGACTTCTGTGCTAGTCATGGATTGGCCATAACAAACACCATGTTCGAACATAAGGATGCTCATAAGTGTACGTGGTACCAGAGCACCCTAGGCAGAAGGTCCATGATCGATTTCGTTATCGTATCATCGGACCTGAGGCCGTATGTTTTGGACACTCGGGTAAAGAGAGGGGCAGAGTTGTCAACTGATCACCATCTGGTGGTGAGTTGGGTCGAGTGGCGGGGGAAGCCTCTAGATAGACCTGGTAAGCCCAAACGTGTAGTTCGGGTGAACTGGGAACGTCTGGAGGAGGCCCAAGTTCAGGAGGCCTTCAACTCACACCTCCGGCGGAGCTTTTCGGGCATTCCTGTGGAGGTTTTGGACATTGAACCAGAGTGGTCGGTGTTCAAAGCCTCTATTGCCGAAGCCGCGGCGGGGAGCTGTGGTCTCAAGGTCCTAGGTGCCTCAAGGGGCGGTAACCCTCGAACCTCCTGGTGGACACCGGTGGTCAGGGAAGCCGTCCGACTGAAGAAGGAGGCCTTCAGGGATTTGTTATCCCGGGGGACTCCCGAGGCAGTTGCAAGGTACCGACAGGCCCGAAGGGCAGCAGCCTCATCCGTGGCCGAGGCAAAGCAGCGGGTGTGGGAGAAGTTCGGAGAAGACATGGAGAAGGACTTTCGGGCGGCACCAAAGTTGTTCTGGAAAACTGTCCGACACCTCAGGAGGGGGAAGCAGGGAACCATCCAAGCTGTGTACAGTAAGGATGGGACGTTGTTGACCTCAACTGATGGAGTGATAGGGCGTTGGAAGGAACACTTTGAGGAACTCCTGAACCCGACAACTCCGCCCTCTATGTTAGAGGCAGAGCTGGAGTATGACGGGGGATCAACACCAATCTCCCGGGGGGAGGTCACTGAGGTTGTCAAACAACTCCACAGTGGCAAAGCCTCGGGGGTGGATGAAATCCGCCCGGAAATGCTGAAGGCTCTGGGTGTTGAGGGACTGTCATGGTTGACACGTCTCATCAACATTGCGTGGAAGTCGGAAACAGTACCGAAGGAGTGGCAGACCGGGGTGGTGGTTCCCCTTTTTAAAAAGGGGGATCAGAGGGTGTGTGCCAATTACAGAGGCATCACACTACTCAGCCTCCCCGGGAAAGTTTACTCTAAGGTACTCGAAAGGAGGGTCAGGCCGATTGTCGAACCTCAGATTGAGGAGGAACAATGCGGATTCCGTCCTGGTCGTGGAACGACGGATCAGCTTTTTACTCTCGCAAGGATCCTGGAGGGGGCCTGGGAGTACGCTTATCCGGTCTACATGTGTTTTGTAGACTTGGAGAAGGCGTATGACCGAGTTCCCAGGGAGTTACTGTGGGAGGTGCTGCGGGAGTATGGGGTGAGGGGGTCTCTACTCAGGGCCATCCAATCTCTGTACTCCCAAAGCGAGAGCTGTGTCCGGGTCCTCGGCAGTAAGTCGGACCCATTTCCGGTGAGGGTTGGCCTCCGCCAGGGCTGCGCTTTGTCACCAATCCTGTTTGTAATATACATGGATCGGATTTCGAGGCGTAGTCATGGGGGAGGGGGTCTGCAGTTCGGTGGACTAAGGATTGCACCACTGCTTTTTGCAGATGATGTGGTTCTAATGGCTTCATCGGTCTGCGACCTTCAGCACTCACTGGATCGGTTCGCAACCGAGTGTGAAGCGGCTGGGATGAGGATCAGCACCTCCAAATCTGAGGCCATGGTTCTCAGCAGGAAACCGATGGACTGTCCACTCCAAGTAGGGAATGAGTCCTTACCCCAAGTGAAGGAGTTCAAGTATCTCGGGGTCTTGTTCTCGAGTGAGGGAACAATGGAGCGTGAGATGGGCCGGAGAATCGGAGCAGCGGGAGCGGTACTGCAGTCGCTTTAACCGCAACCGTTGTGACGAAAAGGGAGCTGAGCCAGAAGGCAAAGCTCTCGGTCTTCCGGGCCATTTTTGTTCCTACCCTCACCTATGGTCATGAAGGATGGGTCATGACCGAAAGAACGAGATCGCGGATACAAGCGGCCGAGATGGGTTTTCTTCTCCGCAGGGTGGCTGGTGTCTCCCTTAGGGATAAGGTGAGAAGTTCGGTCATCAGGGAGGGACTCGGAGTTGAGCCGCTCCTCCTTCGCGTCGAAAGGAGCCAGTTGAGGTGGTTCGGGCACCTAGTTAGGATGCCACCTGGGCGCCTCCCTAGGGAGGTGTTCCAGGCACGTCCAGCTGGGAAGAGACCAAGGGGTAGACCTAGGACCAGGTGGAGGGATTATATCTCTTCGCTGGCCTGGAGCGCCTTGGGATCCCCCAGTCAGAGCTGGTTGATGTCGCCAGGGAAAAGAAAGTTTGGGGCTCTCTGCTGGAACTGCTACCCCCGCGACCCGACCACGGATAAGCGGGAGAAGATGGATGGATGGATGATATAGTATTGCCTGGAATTTTGCGTTCACACCAAAAAGAGAACTTAGTTCCGAGAACTTTGACCCCCTTTTTTAGTGCCTGCCAGAGAGGTGGTACTATCCTGGGTAGAACAAAGTACCAATTTCAATTGGCTGGGCGGATTGCAAACCACGCCCCGTAAAACTCTGAAAAGTTTTGTGAAGCCGCCATTGTATTTGCTGGCATTAGCATTAGCCCCACGCACCAACGCAGAGAGACTAACTTATTCTTTCACACACACATACGGGTTTTGGGCCGAGGGCGACACCGTACTTCCGGTATCCGCCATTTCACACCAGGTGCAACCAGAATATCATAGTCTATTGCCTTAATCAATATAGTCAACTCTAAAATACCACATATATGCATTGGCATGATAATATTATTGTGACAAGTGGGGTATTCACCTGGTGTTTCCAGAAATTAGACGTAGATGCTGCCAAAATCGACCGAAGGCCACTTTCGAGGGTCGTTTTTCCATACATCTGCAGGCAGTCTGTAAGGGCAATCGGACAACCCACACAGCTCTAGTTTACGCTGGTAACGACCTAGAGCACACCCCTCAAGTCCAGAGATGTAATCCGAAGACATGCAGCGATTTCTTCGGTCGTTAATTCAGAAAAAAAAACTAGTGCGCTCTGCCTGGCTACGTTAGCTAGCTGTTTATATTAGCACCTCCAGGATATTAGCACCTCCAGGAAAATGGCGTATTTATATATATATATATATATATGGCGCGCGTTGCATTGTGGATAGCTCGTGACGTCACTGTGTGTGAAAGAATGGCAACACAAAATAAAACATGGGAGCGGTGGAGATGAGGAGGTGTCTGCGTTCTGGCGATTTAATCAGAAGGCTTCAGTAGAAGCTGCTGGGAGTCCCAGCAGCTTCTACTGAAGCCAGTCCCCAACTCCGGGGACTTCCGGCCGGGGACTTCGGGTGGCAGTATACGCCGGGAAGTGGTTTGCGGCCTGCCAGTAAACCCAAAGCAGAAGAAGAAGAAGTGATTTATTGGTTTAATTCCATAATTTCTGGCTTTTTTGGCGTCCGTCAGGGACTGAATTTCAAAATAAATATCCGGAAACAGACGTAGGCCTATAAGGGACATTTCGAGCGTCATTGCGATTGTCAACCTTTCTGAGTTTAGGATGGCCGAAGACACTACACTACCCATAATCCCCAGCTATCGTTTAGGACTACAGTCCCCCGTAAGGTTACGCAGAGCGTCAAACAGATGTGTGAAATGGAACGAAACCACGCCAGACTATCCAAAACTGGAATCGAACGCCCCCCCCAGAACTACACATGCTGGATGCTGGCTATTGTGTTTCGCCAAATGTTCTATGGGACGTCTCTACTGAACGTTTTCGTTTTTCCCACAATTAGAAGTTGCCAGTATTAAACACATTGGCGTTATCAAATGTAAAACTATTATATATTATTTATTATAATTAATAAATGGGTGAAAATCGCTATATATACCCACATGACAGCTCATTGTTACTTTGTAATTCTACTCCACTACAATTCAGAGGTTAACCTGGTATTTTTACTCCACTGCATTTATTTGAGTTACTTTGCAGATTCTGATTAATTATGTGAAATATAAACAACCCTTAAATCAGACTTTAGTTACACCTGAGTAAAATTCAGGTAAGGTGATTGTCAAGTGCCAACAATCAGGAGAGATATTTGATAGTTGGTGCTTGAGAAGACTAAACATGTATCTGCAATTGACATGAATGGGAACGAGTAATAAAGTATATTCATTACTCGTTATTCTCTACTAATAGTTCATTAAAGACTGTATATTATGGCTATTTTGCACATCCCTTTCAAGATTTTCAAAGGTTTATTGACATATCATATACACAACTACGGTGTAGTTATGCAATGAATGAAACACTTGGGTCACAGGTTCCTCAACAGTGCATTACAAGACATCTAT